>NC_041332.1:4869425-4921925 GCF_004354835.1 Perca flavescens
CTGACGCATGACTTTCTGCACTGATGGGTGGCAGTCGGTTGCCAAAACGGATATGGTCACACCATATTCTCCCAACTTGGAAAGGCACCTTTCCATACCATCCACCTTAAGCCAATAACTGTTCTTCACCTCTGTGACTTGAACAGTTTCCTGTGCCACCACCAACTTCGACTTGATGTCCAGGAGTGAGTAGGTTCCATATGAAGCGTTGTGACCTGGACTGTCATATCTGGAGTCTCCTGACACGATGAGCACTCAATACAGCCTCATTGTGTGCTGTCCAGGTATTGTTGACCTCTGGGATGACATGGGCCTTCTGTATGTTGAACCACTGTCTTTTTGAGATGGTTTCCAGACCAATGATGTCGCACACCTCCATGAATGGACTGCACTCATTTCCAGTGACAAATACAGCAGCAGGTACAGACACATTGCATTCCATGATTCCTCTAACTAAAGGCTGAGAATGCCACATAAAATCATGGCCATCAATGCATTCTGTGTTGATCCTAAGCCCAAATCCACTTTTGGAGACTGCCGGTGGCCTCAGCAAACATTTGCCACAGCCTTCCCAATGACACACATTAAAGAGCTTCAACAATTCTCCTGTCGACACAATACTTTTTCGCTCTTGTGAGACATTTGTTTCCTCAACATCACTGAAACTTTGATCCTCATCACTGATGCTTTCCTCTCTACCCAACTCAAACTCATCTTCACTGCAATTATCTTGACTCTCTTCCGTTAAACTTTCTACCTCAGACTCTTCACAGCCCTCACTGCTAAGTTCCAGATCTTGCTGAGATGACAGTGCCGTAGCTGGGGAGAAGCCTTCCACAGAAGTAAAATATGAATGGTCATTTTTTTATTATGTAGTTGTTAAGTATGTCATCTGTCAAAGTGCCTGTGCAAATGTACTGCTTATTGCCTCCCTCTTCGGTTTCCTGTTCAGGTGGATGGGTCTGTGTGCTGACACTGACTGTGGAGAGGATGTGGACACTGCCTATCTCCTGCTCTATCTCCTTACAGATGTTAGCTTCTGGGAAATTGCTACTGGCCACCAGACGCATGCATGTCTGCCTAACCTGTAAACACATTTACTGTTTTTAGGTACCCAACTGATATTGACAGCCTTATCATGGAATACTTTGTACTCACATCCTGACTATTGGTTTAAAGCATATAAAAGAATCTTATACTGAAACACTGTTTCTTGTTGTTTTATTCTTAAAATAACCATGTAATAATTATAATTTTTGGTTCAATGTCCATACCAGTTATGTGCTGTAATTGTTGGTTAAATCAGTAAAATTACTTTTATTTGGTGTTTTAACCTAAGAGTAAAATGTGTAACAGTAGGGATGTTTGTTATGCTTCTGAGGGATGTTAAAAAAAAATATATATATATATATATATATATATATATATTTTCCCCTGGTGAGAGTTGTGATAATCAAATGTACAAAAGTGTAACGTTAATTGTAACATCTATGGACAATCATGCAACTTGCTACATGAGTAATATCCATCTGGCTTAACTAATGTTATAGGATATTAATATTTAAAATGTATACTGTCAAAGAGTATATCAGAGTATATCAGAGTACCCAACTGATATTGACAGCCTTATCATGGAATACTTTGTACTCACATCCTGACTATTGGTTTAAAGCATATAAAAGAATCTTATACTGAAACACTGTTTCTTGTTGTTTTATTCTTAAAATAACCATGTAATAATTATAATTTTTGGTTCAATGTCCATACCAGTTATGTGCTGTAATTGTTGGTTAAATCAGTAAAATTACTTTTATTTGGTGTTTTAACCTAAGAGTAAAATGTGTAACAGTAGGGATGTTTGTTATGCTTCTGAGGGATGTTAAAAAAAAAAAAAAAAAAAAAAATATATATATATATATATATATATATATATATATATATTTTCCCCTTGGTGAGAGTTGTGATAATCAAATGTACAAAAGAGTAACGTTAATTGTAACATCTATGGACAATCATGCAACTTGCTACATGAGTAATATCCATCTGGCTTAACTAATGTTATAGGATATTAATATTTAAAATGTATACTGTCAAAGAGTATATTATAGTTATGTTTATATCGTCAGTGTGTGTGTATTTAAATGTGTGTGTGTGTGTATATATATATATATATATATATATATACACACACATATTTATAAGTGATGTTTCTTACACTTCTGAGGGATGTTAAAAAATATATATTATTTTCTCACTAGTGCCCATTATTTCTTCCCTGGTGAGAGATAGTTACTGTGTATTTTTATATATCCCCTTAACGCCAACTGTCGCTAATTTGCATCAAACCCCTTCCATTCTGACTGCAGGCGAGATAGCGTATTTATTCCCCCCAATGCCGGTTTGTTTACATGTGATACATACCTCGGAACCTTTTGCATGCACTGGTTTCTCGTAGGACCGGTCGGAGTGGGAGATACATCCGGTTCACAGAAGCGAAATTAACCCTAACCCTAACCCTGCCTCTACACCTAACCCTACCCCTAACCCTAAAGAAACTACTGTCAATGTTAGGGAGTAGGAGAGTGTTTTCTTTCTTGCCGTTGTCAAGATCCACGTATTTGTCAATTACAGTTTAGAAGTTCTAACAACTTTGTGACATGAATGAAATCTACTGTGTGTTTTATTAATTTTACCATTTTGTAAAGAATTTTACCATAATGCCTGTTGTCGCTAATTTGCATCATACCTAAATTTATATCTATTCGTTATGCTATAGACAAATTAACAATCTCAACTTAATTTAGCATCAGCTTGGAGCCAGAAACACAAATAATATTTTGTTTATATAATTGTGAATAAATTCAGGCGTCAAGGGGTTAGGCTAGGGGACGTGTTTTGGGTTGGGAGGGGTAATTTAACAGGTGTTTATGAGAGCTGCTGTTTGGACTGAGAGCTGCTCATGATGATCATACGTTTAATAGATGTTGGTGAATATTGTTTATTTGATTTTGGTGTGGGCATCTTTGATGCTGACTTCTGTGGGTTGCTGAATGCCCTACCTGTCTCTTCCCTGCCTGGCTGGTGCGTTTTAGTGCCCTGTCCCTACGGCGGACTGATGCCTCTGTCTTGCTGTTGTTGGAGTATTTTGGGTTGTCAGTAGAGCACACATTATAGGCAGTGAAATTGAAGACAGAAGGAGCAACTTCAGGCTTTAGTCTGTTGGTCCGGCGAACAACTAGTTTACCAAACTCAAAGGTCTTCTCCTCAATGTAATCCTCCTCCAGAAAATGTTCACTGCAAACCCTAGAGTCAGCACCCATCGGTGGGCTCTTTCTCTTCAGAGGCGTTAGCCAGCGCAGCAGTACAGTTTTCCGTTTCAGCGGCAGTTTATGAAAATGGACTGTTTTGTCCTTGGCTTTGACCCTGTAAAACTCGTTATTACATCCAGGAGCAATACAATAGTGGCCTCCCTTTCATATTCTTCTGTCCTGTGGCTCCTCAGTCTCCATCTTACACTAAGCTTAGTTACCTGTATTTCACTGTCTCTTACACTAACTGAACGTTAGCTCTGTCTTTCACTATCTCTGTTGTTCACTATCTCTATCTTTCACTGTCTCTTTCACTATCAGCCACTGCCAGTTCTTAACCCATTACTTATGTGAACAACCAAACAAGTAACATGTTTTTGGACAGAGGGTGTTGTGTGTTATGACTCTGTCGAGGCCAATTTGTGATATTGGGCTATATTAATAAATGGTTAAATGATTCAACTTGACACTTTAGTTTGCTTCTTGCATACCTGTTATTCCAAAAGTAATAAAGAGTATTTATGTTTACAACTGTGAAATGGTCTATTGCACAATTTTACAGCGGTTATACAATATTATTGCTCTATATTTACTGCATTTGAAAGGGTAGAAGGACTTTTTTTTATTGTACTGCCTAATCAGTATGCTATCAATTTGATATTCAAGTTAGACTATTTGATGCCCTACATTTAAAAAAAAAAAACATCATGGAGATTTTGTGGGTTGTAGTGACAAAGGTTTTCCACAAATTATGCAAGAATTCTGTAATTAAAATTGTGTTTTTAACACTTTCACTTGTGTTCCCAGTGTGACGCTGAAGCCAGTTGTCGACTGTCTGAAAATCAATTTCAGATTAATATTCAAAGTGTCTGACAACGTTATGGAAAGGATTTCCAAGGAGGTTGACTTTTCTATTAAAGAGTACGATCCTTTTTGTAAACATAACATCTGCAAAATTGCGTTTGCTAAACCCACCAGACTCCATGTAAATTTCATTCAGTCATTTTAGCGTCTTAAAGGTCCCATGACATGGTGCTCTTTGGATGCTTTTATATAGGCCTCAGTGGTCCCCTAATACTGTATCTGAAGTCTCTTTTATATAGACCTTAGTGGTCCCCTAATACTGTATCTGAAGTCTCTTTTATATAGACCTTAGTGGTCCCCTAATACTGTATCTGAAGTCTCTTTTATATAGACCTTAGTGGTCCCCTAATACTGTATCTGAAGTCTCTTTTATATAGACCTTAGTGGTCCCCTAATACTGTATCTGAAGTCTCTTTTATATAGACCTTAGTGGTCCCCTAATATTGTATCTGAAGTCTCTTTTATATAGGCCTTAGTGGTCCCCTAATACTGTATCTGAAGTCTCTTTTATATAGACCTTAGTGGTCCCCTAATACTGTATCTGAAGTCTCTTTTATATAGACCTTAGTGGTCCCCTAATACTGTATCTGAAGTCTCTTTTATATAGACCTTAGTGGTCCCCTAATACTGTATCTGAAGTCTCTTTTAGATAGACCTTAGTGGTCCCCTAATACTGTATCTGAAGTCTCTTTTATATAGACCTTAGTGGTCCCCTAATACTGTATCTGAAGTCTCTTTTATATAGGCCTTAGTGGTCCCCTAATACTGTATCTGAAGTCTCTTTTATATAGACCTTAGTGGTCCCCTAATACTGTATCTGAAGTCTCTTTTATATAGACCTTAGTGGTCCCCTAATACTGTATCTGAAGTTTCTTTTATATCGACCTTAGTGGTCCCCTAATACTGTATCTGAAGTCTCTTTTATATAAGCCTTAGTGGTCCCCTAATACTGTATCTGAAGTCTCTTTTATATAGACCTTAGTGGTCCCCTAATACTGTATCTGAAGTCTCTTTTATATAAGCCTTAGTGGTCCCCTAATACTGTATCTGAAGTCTCTTTTATATAGACCTTAGTGGTCCCCTAATACTGTATCTGAAGTTTCTTTTATATAAGCCTTAGTGGTCCCCTAATACTGTATCTGAAGTCTCTTTTATATAGACCTTAGTGGTCCCATAATACTGTATCTGAAGTCTCTTTTATATAGACCTTAGTGATCCCCTAATACTGTATCTGAAGTCTCTTTTATATAGACCTTAGTGGTCCCCTAATACTGTATCTGAAGTCTCTTTTATATAGACCTTAGTGGTCCCCAAATACTGTATCTGAAGTTTCTTTTATATAAGCCTTAGTGGTCCCCTAATACTGTATCTGAAGTTTCTTTTATATAGACCTTAGTGGTCCCCTAATACTGTATCTGAAGTCTCTTTTATATAGACCTTAGTGGTCCCCTAATACTGTATCTGAAGTCTCTTTTATATAGACCTTAGTGGTCCCCTAATACTGTATCTGAAGCCTCTTTATATAGGCCTTAGTGGTCCCCTAATACTGTATCTGAAGTCTCTTTTATATAGACCTTAGTGGTCCCCTAATACTGTATCTGAAGTCTCTTTTATATAGACCTTAGTGGTCCCCAAATACTGTATCTGAAGTCTCTTTTATATAGACCTTAGTGGTCCCGTAATACTGTATCTGAAGTCACTTTCCCGAAATTCAACCTTGGTGCAGAATTACAGCCACTAGAGCCAATCCTACAATGAGCTTTCCTTAGGATGTGCCATTTCTGTGTCTGTAGCTATTGAGGAGGAGAGAGAGGGGGGCAAGGTGGAGGGTGGGGGTGTGGTCTTGACCAACTGCCACTTTGCTCGTTTGAAAGCCATGATGTCTCTCTCTCTCTCATGGGTGGGCCAAATTCTCTGGGCGGGCAAAGCAGAGAAAGGGGAGGTAACCTTTCTCCTTATGACCTCATAAGGTTTACACCTATCACCATTTCTAGCCACTGGGGGGCAGGCTGAGGGAACTCATATTAATGTTAAAAAAAACTCCTAAATTGAAATTTTCATGCCATAGGACTATTAATTTGAGCCTGTCAGCAGCAAAACAACCACTTTTACTGGACGAAATTGAGGATGCACATTAGTCCAATAGTGTTGCAGGTACGGTACGGTTCAGTGTGTTCTGAGGCACTTTTTTTGGCCAACTCGGGGAGGTCAGTCCAACTACCCTTTCTGCCGAAGTTCGGCCATCCGGTTGGTGTGTCACCGGCTTTAGAAACATCTAAAGGCTAACCACCCACACTTTCAGGTAAATTAACTTAAATTAACGTCTCTTAGGTAATGCTGATTTTAGGCATCTACGCTGTAAATCAACCAGTTAGTTATATTGATTTTTATTTTGACTAAAACTAGACTAAAATGACGAGACTTGTAGTCGACTAAAACTTGACTAACAAAAAAAGATATGTGAATGACTAAAACTAACAAGGACATTTGGACTAAAACTAAATTAAAAATAGGTGATAAAATTAACACAAATCCAACATATATTCTTTACACTTATACAAGATAAGAAACAAAGGAAAGCTGAAAAGCTGTGTTAAGGTGTTAATTTCTGCTTAGCCTAAGTATATTTTTATATGTCTATTAAAGAGATCTGTATAAAAAAATCTGACTTATTCAGTTTTCATGACTGTGTATAAAAGCTGATTTGGCAAAGAACCAAAGAAATGTTTTTCTAAAACACACTGCTTCCCTTTTTAAAACTATCATCGGGAGCAGAGAGCTTGCAGTGCAAAGTAATTGTCCCTGAGCAGAGGGGGAAAGGGGAAGTTGCATTTTGCTGCACAAGTTAAAGTCAGGAACTTGAGGGAACTAAAGGGTGCTTTAAAAAGCCGCTTCTCCCCTCGCCATGATTACCCTGGAAGTTCTCGCGAGAGCACAATTTGAATTTGCTCAACGAGTCACTCTGGCATTGATTAATGATGCTCATTAACTATGCCCTTGCAGCCGAGCTGCACCAATCACATCGGTGTATCTGATACAGGCGGGCCAGAGGCAAGCTAAACAGATGACAACAGTTTAATCTACCAGTTAGCTCCGCTGGTAGCTAAGCGTATTGGTACGCTCTGATACGTCACCCTGTGTATTGTCGTGATTGGTCGTAGTGTTATCCAATTGCATGCAGTGAGATTTTCAAATGCATGCTTGGTGCCGCCCCTCGAGTTGGGCCATTTTCATTTCTCAATACCAGACCCTTAGTCTTTTAGATTTGGGTATGGATTTCCAGGCTATGCCATGGTGCCAATCCGAATGAAATGTGCACATAAAACTGCTTATGAAAATATGAACTTCATATTGGGAACAAGAACTTCGCTGCAACTGTTCAAGAAAGTTGCATCAATTTGAGTCATGTGTAAAGTATCAAGTTCATGTTTGGGAGCTGATTTCTGTTTGGGAGGAAGTTATATATGGTCAGGTGTTGGCTTGTCTGTAATGAGTTATAAATATCTGCTATTAAAAACATTCAGTCAACAGTAAAACATGTTCGATGAAAAACAAAAGACATTTGCTGGCACTCCCAGATGACTTCCCTGGTATGTAGTTATACCTGTTGCAACCTCACAAGCCTCCAAAAAGAAACCAAAGTTTGTCAAAGCGACAGCAGAGAGAAAGATGACAAAAACTAAACTGAGTTTATTAAGTTTATTTTAACAACACAGCAATTTCTACAGCAAAAGCTCCGCCAAACACTGGTGAGTACAAATGATTATATGTACATTTCAAGTGTTCAGTTCAGTTACACTTGGACAGGATGTTGCTCTCTTTTCATAATTGACATTTCAAAGAGTAATGTCAAAGAGTTTTCCACCGTAGGTGGTTGGAACATTAGCAACCCACGGTACCTCAGCTGAGAGTTTGTTTGAAGCTAGTGTTCTAATTGTTTACGAATTCCTTTTTATTTACTCAAACATCAAGCAAAAAGCAATATATGTTTGCAATTTTTCACATTTTCCCTTTTGTTTTCAGTGTGTAGATATGGCTGAAGCCAGTTGTCGACTGTCGGCTAAGGAGTCACACCCCTTTTAGTAGTTAGCCTGGCTCAGTTTTTGTTTTCTTCAAAATTGTTCCATCTGATTACGCTCCTTTAAGCAGTTGGCTAGTTGTTTTCTTCTGGTGGCAATTCATCTGCTCTTGCAAAGTCAGCTACTGCTCACAGCTGAGCTACTGTGGTCTCTAGTGCACTGTAATAAATTTCATGTTAGTTTAACTTGGAAATGAAAGTTCCCCTGCTGCCTTGAAAATCGAAGTTCACTCAACTTGAAGACTGCCTTTGTTTCAACTTAGAAATTAAAGTTAATGAGGTTGATTTAACTACAGTGTTCTAGTTTTGTTAAAGGTGTTCTTTTAGATGATTTAACTTTGTATTACTTGGTTTAACTTCATACTTTAAGTTAAAACAAACGTATACATATATATGACATTTATAGCAGAGATACCGTGGGTGCTTGGGTGGGGCCACCCCAGGGCCCCGTGCAAAATAGGGACCCCTCTGCTTATTTTGCTTCACTTGGCACAAAATGGCCGGTAGCGAAGTGACACGCCACAGATCAATGGCTGAAGAAAGCCTATTTCTGCTCAACGTCTAACACTATAATACTCCACCTCTTCTTATCAAACGTAACAGTCACTTAACTCATGGTTACAAATGTAAACCAGCACAACAATGACGATTACCAAACAACAAAACACTACATTCTAAGCAGACGTTTAAAAAATGGAATTCATAAAGTTACATTTGTATTTCGAACAAACTGCAAACTTTCCATCAAATTTTAACACAACTCTATTTACCGCCTTGCATCATGGGAATTGGCCAGCCAATGAACCAATTGCAGACCTGACAGCAGTACGCAGATCGGGGTTGGGCTAAATGTTGACAGGTACTCCCTCCGCCGGGCTCCAGTGCTTTCTTGTTTGCCACAACACGTGTTATATTTTAGTAGAAATTTGAATAGGATTCATCACTTATCTGCGGTGTATAATTAATTTATTGTGTCCATGCTTTAACTTTGCCGTGGAAGAAGACAGGTTATTTTAAACTCAAAAGACAGCTCTTTTTTGTTGCAACACACACAGACGTTTTTTTTTCAACTGATAACTTAACTTACATACCCAAGTTCAATCAACACATACATTTTTTTTAAATAGTCAACCCAATGAATAAATGCAAGTTTAACTTTCAAAAACTCATAAAGTTGAGTTCAAAATCCACAACTTGTATAAGCTCGTTATTAGTTAAAAAATAAGAAATAAATGGACATAACTAAATGGGACTGTAATATTTTTTAGTGTGTTCGAATTGTATAAGAAAAACATTTCATCAAACAAAATAAACATTATGTTTGCATTTTTTTCACACTTTCATTTGTGTTCCCAGTGTGTAGATATGGCTGAAGCCAGTTGTCGACTCTCTGAAGATCAGTTTCTGTGCCCTATCTGTCTGGATGTGTTCACTGATCCTGTCACCACATCATGTGGACACAACTTCTGCAAAAACTGCATTACTGAAAACTGGGATGTCAATGCCCAGTATCTGTGTCTGATGTGTAAAAAGGTTTTCAACACAAGGCCTGAGCTGCTCATTAACACTTTCATCTCTGAGATGGTCGCTCAGTTCAGACAGTCAGCTCAACAGAAAGCCAGCAGCAGCAGCTCAGAGCAACAAGTGTCCAAACCAGGAGAAGTTCCCTGTGACGTCTGCACTGGAACCAAACTGAAGGCCCCGAAGTACTGCCTGGTGTGCCTGGTCTCCTACTGTGAGACTCACCTGCTGCCTCATCTGACCATGTCAGGTCTGAAAAGACATCAGCTGATCGACCCTGTGGAGAACCTGGAAGGCAGGATGTGTACGAAGCACGATAAACCTCTGGAGCTGTTCTGTAAGACCGACCAGACATGTGTCTGCATGCTCTGCACTGTTTCAGACCACAAGATGCATGATGTTGTTCCTCTGAAAGAAGGACATAAAGAAATTAAAGCCCAGCTGGAGGCTGAAATTCAGCAGATGATCCAGAAGAGACGACTGAAGATTCAGGAGATCAAACACTCAGTCGACCTCAGTGAGGAAGATGCAGACAGAGAGATAGCAGAAGGTGTTCAGGTCTTCACTTCTCTGATGGAGTCTGTTGAGAGAGGCCTGAATGAGCTCATCAACACCATCAAAGAGAAGCAGAAAACAACAGAAAAACAGGCTGAAGCTTTCATCAAAGAGCTGGAACAGGAAATCTCTGAGCTGATGAAGAGAAGCACTGAGGTGGAGCAGCTCTCACGCTCTGAAGACCACCTCCATCTTCTCCAGAGTGTCCAGTCCCTAAACATCCAACAACCTCCACCCACCGAGGACTGGACAGAAGTCAGCCTCCGTCCATCATCATATGAGGGGACTGTGGTGAAAGCTGTGGTTCAGCTGGAGGAGACACTCAGTAAAGAGATGAAGAAGCTGCTTGAAGCCGATCTGAAGAGGGTCCAGCAGTATGCAGTGGATGTGACTCTTGATCCTGATACAGCACATCCTCAACTCATCCTGTCTGATGATGGGAAACAAGTGAATTCTGGTGATGTAATGAAAAATCTCCCAAACAACCCAGAGAGATTTTCTCTCAATCCCTGTGTTTTAGGAGAGCAGAGTTTCTCTTCAGGCAGTTTTTACTTTAAAGTTAAGTTAAGTTAAAGGAAAGACTGAATGGGATTTAGGAGTGGTCAGAGAGTCGATCAACAGGAAGGAAGACATCCCACTTAGCCCTGAGGATGGTTACTGGACTATATGGTTGAGGAAAAAAATGAAATACAAAGCTCTTGCTGACCCTCGTGTCCTTCTCTCTCTAAACTCTCCTCCTCAGAAGGTGGGGGTGTTTGTGGATTATGAGGAGGGTCTGGTCTCCTTTTATGACGTAGATGCTGCAGCTCTTATCTACTCCTTTACTGGCTGCTCCTTCACTGAGAGACTCTTCCCGTACTTCAATCCTGGTCTGAATAATGGTGGTAAAAACTCTGCACCTCTGATCATCACTCATTTTTAAATAAACCCTGACTTTAGTTTCTAAGACTTCACTTGGATTTGAGCCTGACAATGTTAAAGGAGCAACATGTAATATATTTACTGTATTAAATAGTCCTTAGACACTAATGCTAAAGCCAGTATTTTCTCCTTTGGAATTTCTATTCCGGTCTGCAATGTCTGTCTTTGTTTTGGACTGTGTGTGTGTGTGTGTGTGTGTGTGTGTGTGTGTGTGTGTGTGTGTGTGTGTGTGTGTGTGTGTGTGTGTGTGTGTGTGTGTGTGTGTGTGTGTGTGTGTGTGTGTGTGTGTGTGTGTGTGTGTGTGTGTGTGTGTGTGTGTGTGTGTGTGTGTGTGTGTGTGTGTGTGTGTGTGTGTGTGTGTGTGTGTGTGTGTGTGTGTTTTGGACAGCCATGAAAAGCAGCAACCAAACAAATTGGATCAAAAGAGATAGATTTGTTCGTCCCGACCTTAAAAAAACCTTGGCATCTTTCGAAAGAGTTGCACGACTAGAGATGTGGTGAAACGCGAGTAAATATTGGAGATTTTTTTGAAAGATGGAGATGGCTTAGAGCCCACAAGGACTTTAAGATAGACACCAAGTTGGTTTATTTACTCCTCAACAGGTAAGCACCGAGCTTAACTAATTTATCACAGCTACTAGTAGGAATGAGGCATTTTTGGTAATTTCAACTTTAGAGTTAGTTAGCAAAACATTGAGACACAGCCAGTGAAGTGATCCCGACTGGTGCTTGCTAATGCCGCCATGCTAACACACGCTAAGTGCTAACTTTACTGGAGGGGCGGACAGGCAGGCCATGGCTGTTTACTACCTCGGCAACACTCACCGTGATAGACATTTGAAAGAAACCTCATGTTTGACTTCCTCATAATGACATTATATTATTTAATTTGGCAAAACAACCGCATAGCCTGAATTGGGACACAGCTTACGTTCTCTGCAAGTTGCACTGCAATGTATGGTATGTTACTCTATATAATATTCTTGTTGCTAACGTCATTGTTGGCAGCTTCACCTTTATGAAAAGTTGTTCAGCGTTCTCAACCTGGCAAATCCCCGTGAACATCGAGTCAGGGGAGGGGGAGCCAGGGTAGAGGACTCTCTCCTCTCACCCATTTTAAACACTAGCTGTCAGTATTACATATTGCTCCTTTAAAGACTTGTAGACACTGATTATAACTATATTTTTGTTGTATAGTGACATGTCCCAACCTTTATGCATCCCATTACTTGGCTGCAAACTGCTGCAACAATTTCCAATATGATAATTAACTCTCCAATCCTGTCAGATCCACCGTTGTTATTAAATATTGAGTATGTTATGGTGTCAATCCTTTAAGAAACAGACAATATAATGTGTATGTATAATTGTTGTTCAGGGTAGAAGATATTTCTTGTAATGTAAAAACTAGTTATGGGAAATTATCAAAATCTTCATCTTCATCTTCATTTTCTTATTAATGAATCAGCTTGCCTAAACTTTTCAAAGAGGGACAAGTGTTTGGTTAAGTCTGATGTTGCAAAATTAATTTAACCATATAACTTCTGTCTTAAATACAGTTATTAATTTTAAAGCTTTGGATTGTACATTAGATTAGAAAGGAGCCTTAAAGGGGCCCTATGCAGTTTTGGCCATTTCTTCGCTGTTTTCTGGCTTTTTGCTGGCAGGTTTCTCTATAGAGCCCCCCTACATGTTTCTCTATAGAGCCCCCCTACAGGTTTCTCTATAGAGCTCCCCCCTACAGGTTTCTCTATAGAGCTCCCCCTACAGGTTTCTCTATAGAGCTCCCCTACAGGTTTCTCTATAGAGCCCCCCCCTACAGGTTTCTCTATAGAGCCCCCCCTACAGGTTTCTCCCCCCTACAGGTTTCTCTATAGAGCCCCCCCTACAGGTTTCTCTATAGAGCTCCCCCCTACAGGTTTCTCTATAGAGCTCCCCCTACACAGGTTTCTCTATATAGAGCTCCCCCCTACAGGTTTCTCTATATAGAGCTCCCCTACAGGTTTCTCTATAGAGCTCCCCCTACAGGTTTCTCTATAGAGCCCCCCTACAGGTTTCTCTATAGAGCTCCCCCTACAGGTTTCTCTATAGAGCTCCCCCCTACAGGTTTCTCTATAGAGCTCCCCCCTACAGGTTTCTCTATAGAGCCCCCTACAGGTTTCTCTAGAGCCCCCCACAGGTTTCTCCCCCCTACAGGTTTCTCTATAGAGCTCCCCTACAGGTTTCTCTATAGAGCCCCCTACAGGTTTCTCTATAGAGCCCCCCACAGGTTTCTCTATAGAGCCCCCCCTACAGGTTTCTCTATAGAGCCCCCCCCCACAGGTTTCTCTATAGAGCCCCCCTACAGGTTTCTCTATAGAGCCCCCCCCCCCTACAGGTTTCTCTATAGAGCCCCCCCCAGGTTTCTCTATAGAGGTTTCCCCCCCCTACAGGTTTCTCTATAGAGCCCCCCCTACAGGTTTCTCTATAGAGCCCCCCTACCCCCCACAGGTTTCTCTATAGAGCCCCCCCACAGGTTTCTCCCCCCCCACAGGTTTCTCTATAGAGCCCCCCCACAGGTTTCTCTATAGAGCCCCCTACAGGTTTCTCTATAGAGCCCCCCACAGGTTTCCCCCCTACAGGTTTCTCTATAGAGCCCCCACAGGTTTCTCTATAGAGCCCCCTACAGGTTTCTTTAGCCCCCCCCACAGGTTTCTCTATAGAGCCCCCCCCACTCTATAGAGCCCCCCCAGGTTTTTAGAGGCCTACAGGTTTCTCTATAGAGCCCCCCCCTACAGGTTTCTCTATAGAGCTCCCCTACAGGTTTCTCTATAGAGCTCCCCTACAGCTTCAGAATAGATATTTGGCAGCTCCTATGTTTACTCGTATCTGACTCCTCACTCGGTCAGTCTGCCGTTTCCTCTTTCTCTGTTCCTCCGACAATGCTTTCTTAGCTTTCTGCTTCTTTTTTGTCGGCTCAGCCATGACGATAGTGTGAAAAACTCCATCGCTACCTTGATACCCAAAGTTGCAGGCGCTAGGGGGGAGCGAGACGACCACCATTCAACCCGAAAAAGTCATATAACCATTCCAATGACTCCAAAGCTGTTCAATTACGGGATATTAAGCCAAATACTTTGCTTTAATACTGTTCAGAATGGGGTGATTTACATTTTTTTTTGTAGGTCATAGTTGATATATGTTTATAAATTTGTCCTTTAAACTGGTATGAGGTTGCTTTTTGGGGTTTGGTTATTGTTTTTATAATATATACTCAAAGGGATAAGAAAAAGTACCAAGATGAGTTTGTATACATTTTATTTTGACATGTAACTGTTTATATCTTTAATAAAAAGAAATTTAAGATATCATTGAGTTTTTATGACTTTATTTGAAATCTACTTTGCACCTGCAGGCTTAATAATATTAAGTTGAAAGATAAGTAAAAAGTCATTAATTACTAGCAAGATGTAACACGTATTTTGGTACAGTAGCATTGAACGTAGTCTATATTTCTATATTTCGCTTTCTTTGTGTTGGAATTTTAAATTCGGTGGATTTATGAGGACTATGGTTAACTGCTCCTCAGGTCTCTGCAGGGTAAATCCAGACAGCTAGCTAGACTATCTGTCCAATCTGAGTTTTCTCTCTCACAAGTATTTTGCAGCGGCTCTGTGCGGAGTTTAGCACCGCCCATGAGAATTTTGATTGGTTTAAAGAAATGCCATTAAACCAGAGCATGTTTTCCTCCCATCCCCGAATGCTATTTGGAGTAGCCAGACCCTCCTTCTGTGGCCTTTGAAGGAGGGTCTGGCAAAGCGAGATTACATTGAACCTGATTGGTGCTAGAGAATGTCGAAGGCAGCGCAAACGCTGGAGCTACTAAACAAGACGGAATTACTGGTGCTGGAGTAAAGACATGACTGGCTTAAATGGAGAAGGTGATTGATTGATTGATTGATTGATTGATTTTATTTGACACTTTTGTTATAAGATGCGATACAGCTTTACACCATAAATTAAAGGTCCCATGGCATGAAAATTTCACTTTATCAGGTTTTTTAACATTAATATGAGTTCCCCCAGCCTGCCTATGGTCCCCCAGTGGCTAGAAATGGTGATGGGGGGCAGAGCAAGTGTTAGCAGATCAAGCATCAATCATCACATCCATACATATATTAAATAGAAAAGAAAAGAAAAAAACATACTAAGATTGGCATCTGAGCCATTTTTTCAGTGCCTGCTTAAAACCTCCTAAACTTCCAACCATCTATGGATTTCCTGTCAACCTGTCTCACAGGCTTGTTGCTACATACAAAAAGGACTCCTTTCCTAATTTACTCTTAACTGTAGGAGGTACAAAATCAGTAGAGCTGCCCCTGGTGGAGTAGCTGTGAGCATCTCTCACTTTGTTAAAATATTGTGAATGATTGAATCCACGTGTGCCTCGTTGCAGCTCATAACAAGAAAGCCAGCCATGCCTCCTGCTAAACACACTCACACACACAATGCAGGAAAAAACACAGAAGGGAGGAGGGAGAGGAGAGAGAGAAAACACATACAGAAAAAAAAACACATAAAAACCAAACCATAACAAAAATACTACATTTGGAATAAGACTTAATTCAGAATATCCGAACAGAATATGCTGTTTACATGACCTGCATCAGTAAAAAGGAAAAGGAGAATGCTGTGGCCACTCTTTCTCTATAGCTATGTACAACCAACAACAAGTAAGCTGGTGAGATTTGGGTAAGGCCACTGGTGAGGCGGGATTGCAATGCATCCTGGCAGGAAATCCTGCTGGCCTGCTGGGATTTCTTCACTTGTATAAACACCAAAGAAAAGCAGAGTTCAGTTTCACTTCGCTTAAAATGAAACTGTAAGTTTGTCAGAGTGACTGCCGAGCTGAAGTTGAGATCAGTCTCTCTGTTTCTCTCTAAAGAAAGACTCAAGAGTACGTCAGATCTTTTTCCGCAGCCTAGAAGTGTCTCTGACAAACACTGGTGAGTACAACTGTAATAATATGAATATATAATGTTTACTGTTGTTACATTAAAAAGCAACAGAAATGTCTGCCACACTTGGGCACTCCCAATATAATTATTATTATATTATATAATATTTGTGTCCTTTTATTAAGTGAAGTATGAAACTGCGCAACAAATAATTAAATTAATTACTTTCTTTTGTTCAACATTGAGAGCCCCTCATGTTTTTACTTTTTAATGTTGGCATGAGTCTTCTGTCAAGCAGCTGAGCGAAACTTCCTTTGACAAAAGTCAACGCAAACAGGAACCTTTGTGAAGTAAATGATTCAGTTTGTTCGTTTATTTACGATCCTCATAAGCTCCTGCAGCCCCCAGTGGACGTCGTACTACACCGTTGAAAGCGTCGGAATAGTAAAAATCAGGAGTAGAAAAAAAAGGATGGCGAGAATGACTCATTCTGTCAGTGTCCGAATGTCCAATTCTCTCTGACCTCTCATCTGAGGGCTATAGAGATAGAAACAGAAAGGCTGCTGCGTGGAGAAAAGTATTGCTCTGAATGATGTCTAAATGAATAACATAAATTCACTTGAGCTAGCGAGCTCAGGCTAGCTAACTAGTTAGCGTTAGCTAACGTCAGCTAGCCTGAGCTCACTAGCTGACGTCAGCTACCGCTAACTAGTCAGCGTCAATTAGCTAACACGAGCAGTTGTATTAACTGCCCTAATAACGTTAGGAAATCATGAAAATTAAAACATTACATCACAACTTATCGTTATGAAATCATTATTTATTTTATTAAAAGTTTAGAATTCAGATTTGTTTACCAGTACCATAGCAACGGTAACTTCCGCTCGAATTGTCGAATAGCAACCGTCCGTTGCCTGTCGCAAAAGTAAAAATTGCGGATGACCAACGGACACGGCTTTTTTCGCACCACACTCGTTCGGAAATTAATGATTTCTGGTCATTTCACAGTCGTATCGGAGCTGATTTCAAGTGCCAGTGGGAAGGTGGCATAAAGGTTTTGTCAGTGAAAAACTTTCAAATAATAGCATAAGTCATTCAGATGCACCAGTGTTTGTGCACACGACACTTTTAATTGACAGTTGCCACATTCCGTTGTTCAAAAAAACATCCTCTTTTAAAATGTTAAGGAGGCCAATAATGTACATACAGATACCACAACTGTAACACTGTTGGTGTTTACATTTTGCATTGCCATTGACTGTAACCTAACACCGAAACTGTAGACTTGGGACTTTCCTGTCTTGACTCATAACTAATGTTTCAACATGCAAGTCTTTTTGGTAAATTCCAAACATGAACTTAATGACACCACTTTTAGAAGCCTAGTAACCCTGGCTCAGTTTTTGTTTTCTTCAGAATTATTCCATTTGATTACGCTCCTTTAGGCAGGTGGCTAGTTGTTTTCTTCTGGTGGCAATTCATCTTCTCTTGCAAAGTCAGCTACTGAGCTGAGCTACTGTGGTCTCTAGTTATCGAAGTGTATAAGAAAAAAGATTGAATTCCTCAAACATTTCATCAAATAAAAAAAACACACATTATATTTGCATTTTTTTCACACTTCTCATTTGTGTTCCCAGTGTGTAGATATGGCTGAAGCTAGTTGTCGACTGACTGAAGATCAGTTTCTGTGCTCCATCTGTCTGGATGTGTTCACTGATCCTGTCACAACATCATGTGGACACAACTTCTGCAGAAACTGCATCACTGAACACTGTAATACCAATGACCAGTACCTGTGTCCGATGTGTAAAAATGTTTTCAACACAAAGCCTGAGCTGCTCATCAACACTTTCATCTCTGAGATGGTTGCTCAGTTCAGACAGTCAGCTCAACAGAAAGCCAGCAGCAGCAGCTCAGAGCAACAAGTGTCCAAACCAGGAGAAGTTCCCTGTGACGTCTGCACTGGAACCAAACTGAAGGCCCTGAAGTCCTGCCTGGTGTGTCTGGTCTCCTACTGTGAGACTCACCTGGAGCCTCATCTGACCATGTCAGGTCTGAAAAGACATCAGCTGATCGACCCTGTGGAGAACCTGGAAGGCAGGATGTGTACCAAGCACGATAAACCTCTGGAGCTGTTCTGTAAGACCGACCAGACATGTGTCTGCATGCTCTGCACTGTTTTAGACCACAAGACCCATGATGTTGTTCCTCTGAAAGAAGAATATGAAGAAAAGAAGGCAGAGCTGGGGAAGACAGAGGCTGAAATTCAGCAGATGATCAAAGAGCGACAACAAAGGATTCAGAATTTTAAACGGAGAGTCAACTCCAGCAGGAAAAATGCAGAGTCAGAGATAGCAGAAGGTGTTCAGGCTTTCACAGCTCTGATAGAGTTCATTCAGAGAGGCCTGAATTACCTCATTGATACAATTCAAGAGAAGCAGAAAGCAATAGAAAAACAGGCCCAAGCTTTCATCAAAGAGCTGGAACAGGAAGTCTCTGAGCTGATGAAGAGAAGCACTGAGGTGGAGCAGCTCTCACACTCTGAAGACCACCTCCATCTTCTGCAGAGTGTCCAGTCGATGAAAGCTATTCCACCCACCAGGGACTGGACAGAGGTCAGCATCCATCCATCAACCTATGAGGGGACTGTGGTGAGAGCTGTGGCTCAGCTGGAGGACACACTAAGTAAAGACATGAAGAAGCTTGCTGAGTCTGAGCTGAAGAGAATCCAGCAGTATGCAGTGGATGTGAGTCTTGATCCTGATACAGCACATCCTAATCTCATCCTGTCTGATGATGGGAAACAAGTAAATCATGGTGATGTAAAGAAAAGTCTCCCCGACAACCCAGAGAGATTTTCTAATTGTCTTTGTGTTTTTGGAAAGCAGAGCTTCTCAGAGCAGAGTTCCTCTTCAGGCAGATTTTACTTCGAGATTGAAGTTAAAGAAAAGACTAAATGGACTTTAGGAGTGGCCAGAGAGTCGATCAACAGGAAAGAGAACATCCCACTGAGCCCTGAGAATGGTTACTGGACTATAGGATTGAGAAATGAAAATAAGTACCAAGCTAATGCTAACCCTCGTGTCCTTCTCTCTCTGAAGTCTCCTCCTCAGAAGGTGGGGGTGTTTGTGGATTATGAGGAGGGTCTGGTTTTATTTTATGACGTTGATGCTGCAGCTCTTATCTACTCCTTTACCGGCTGCTCCTTCACTGAGAAGCTCTACCTGTACCTCGGTCCTTGTCCTAATGATGGTGGTAAAAACTCTGCCCCTCTGATCATCTCTCCTGTCAATCGCACTGAGACCAAGTAGAACAATTATTTGATTTCGTATGTAAGCAATTAGCTTTAAATACAAGTACATATTATTTGGTAATGGTCACTGTATTTTGGCTTTTTTTCTGATTTACCTGCTTTTGGCTTTTTGGTATTATATCATATTTCAACGCATATAATCGGGTTTCGTAAGATATCGTATGGAAACTTATGCACATCCATCAATATGATCTTCTACGAATTTAGGTGTCCACCAGCTGGTCATATAACAACCTGGTTAAGTTTATCGGCCTTTACAGTTCAATTAAGCCAACAAAAGGTTACTAGGAGTGGGCTTCAGAGCACCATGAGCTGTCAGTCGTTTTAGAGCCCGTTGCTAGTTGAGTTTAGCAGACAAAAGGTGACTTTGAGCCGGGTGAGCAGCAAATCGTTTCAGCACAAAACGAGCGGCATGCAGTGCCGACAGTTCACAAAAAAACACAGTGATTTGGATTAAAACACTCCCGGGAAACGACACGCATTTCATGTGTGAAAATCATATGTGTACCCCAGGATTCAAACTCCATTCCCCAGGAGCAAAGCCCTTTGTTTTAGGATCCCACCCATCCATCTTGACATCACAGCACACCAAAGTGCTCTTATACAGCAGCAGTTAATGTGGTGCTTACAGTACAAATATGTGTTACACATACG
Source organism: Perca flavescens (assembly GCF_004354835.1). NCBI lineage: Eukaryota > Metazoa > Chordata > Actinopteri > Perciformes > Percidae > Perca > Perca flavescens. The sequence continues at coordinate 4,889,577 of NC_041332.1, forward strand.
AATTACAGTACTTTAGTAGTAGTAGTCAGTACTTTTCATAGCTATATGATATGGCTGCACAATTAATCACATTTTTATACTATACTTTTAAATGAACATTATCGCCTGCAATATTGATACTTAAAATGCGTGCTCCACTCATAATAAATTGCTGCATATCGAATTAAGCGCTTCGTAGACTGACAGCCAGTGACCAGGGGGCATTTGAGATGTTTTTGCTTCATTTTTGGTGAGCTGTCTGTGAAAAACTTTCCTGACTGTTGCAGCTGCAGTCCCGAGTAGAAGCGTAGCCTTGTTTTAATTATATTTTAAGTCACATGAAAGTGAAAGCAGTGCTCTGTTGATTTAAGTTTTTAAGTTTTAGTCAAATTGTATTTATATGTTGCTTCTAGGAGATGCACTGTAAATCAGGACATAATTTGATCCAAAATATTTGTACATTAGCAGGATTGTAGCTCAACATGGATGGAAAGCAGTGCTCTGTTTATTTAAATGTGAAAGTGCAATTAAAATACTTTGTCCCTAAAATCAATGAATAATCATGATCTCAATATTGATCAAAAATAATTGTAATTCTCAATTTGGCCATAATCATGCAGCCCTACTATATGATGTAAGAATGGTTAGTGAGAACAGCCTGCATGTTTACCTTCAATGTAGTCTATAACAACAACGTTTCTTTTCCGCGATTGTTTAGGTGCCGCCGGAAATTTGGCCGGATGTCCCTCATTTCGGCTGGATATTTGTCCCCTTCCTCAGTCTCTGTGTTGGCGTTCAGGGTAAATCCAGACAGCTAGCTAGGCTATCTGTCCAAACTGAGTTTCAACCTTTGAAAGTACACGTTCCACCAAAACAAGGCTATTTTGCAGCGGCACTGTTGCTCTGTCCGGTGCTGCCCAAGACGATTGTGATTGGTTTAAAGCAGGGGTCTCAAACTCGCGGCCCGCGGGCCAATTGCGGCCCGTGGGACTATAGTTTGTGGCCCCCGCCTTAATATGAAAGTTTAATGTTATGTAATGGCCCGCGAGTTTGATATGTATGGTACTTTACAGTGTTGTGTGTGGAGCTGAACAAACCTACCAATCACGGTGGGGTATATGGCTCTCGGGGGCGGGACATCGGCCGGGCTTGATGCAAGCAGAGAAACATTCCTCAATGAGTGAAAGTTACAGCAGCGTTGCCATGGAGTGTTTTCTTCCGTGCCTGGCTGGCTGCCTCGTTTCTATTGGGCACACGCGGACATTCATCCCACCGCGCTGCGTTCACAACCCTTCACTTTTTTTAAGTTGCTGCCCAGCGGGACATTAAACGTATATATATGTACATAAATGTATATAAACAGGGGTTAAATTGGGCCGGGGCTCTCTCAGAACACGGCAACAACCCTCCCAGAACTGCAGACAATTCACCACTGCGGGTCAACTACATAAGGCCATAGTGTCTACCTTGGTAGGATTAACAGATAAAATGTCTTCTCCTAAAGCTAAAAACCCCGCTGGCAGCGGTGGAAGCCCGGTGCTCGGAAACTCCACCGGCCGCTACGAGTTCATGTCGCTGACCAAGCCGTGGAACCGGTCCTCGCTGTCGCATCTCCGCCAGCGTTAGGGCTCCGAGCCGGCCACGGCTCAACTCCGAGCATTGGAGAGCCCCACTCGGTGTCGTGTGTGTGTGTGTGTGTGTGTGTGTGTGTGTTGTAGTAGTAAAGAGAGAATGGGAGAAGGAAGTTTGTGTGAAGTGGACCTGGTCACCACAGACCCAAATCTTCTCAGCTGTTGCTACTGTCATATGCTGCACTGTCTCTTCATGTGGCACATTATGTTTGGCACATTGTATGGGTCACTTCTTATATCATAACAAGGTAATACAATGTGTAATCAAGTGATGACTGATTAACAGTAATGCAAATGTCCTAATAGCCTACCTGTTGATACTACAACAATGCAGAGTATAGGCTCTTAACCTTGCAGTTTTGCACATATCATGTAAGACTAAATTTCTCCATTTCTTTGCACAAAACTCTCCAGAAACTGCCATTTCACGGTTTATTCTTCAATTTTTTTTCCCGGTCATACCAACGGAACCCCCTAGAAAGAGCCCCCCCACATAACAAATCACAATTTATATATATATATATATATATATATATATATATATATATACACACGTCAATGGCACTTAATATGAGGTCTCTCTCTCTCTGACAAAATAAATCAAAGTGATGCGTACGCGGCGGGATAAAAGAATATAAATAATAAAAAAATAAAGAGATTTAAGACGATTGGAATTTTTTTAACAAAGCTTTTCTTGTGGAAAACCTGATGCGGCCCAGCCTCACCCAGACTCTGCCTCCAGTGGCCCCCAGGTAAATTGAGTTTGAGACCCCTGGTTTAAAGAAATGCCAATAAACCAGAGCACGTTTTTTCTCCCAGCCCGGAATGCTGTGTGGGCTCCCAGACCCTCCTCCGCAGCGCTGTGGAGCAAGGTCTGGGCAATGCGAGACTACCTTCAATGTATCCCACTGTTACTCACTGCTGCAACACTAGGTTTTAACCCCTGAAAACCTTGTAGGGCTCATAATGGCCCTCATTTATCAACCTAACGTAGAAACCAGCGCAGATATGAGCGCAGAAATCATCTTACGACAGGCTTCACGTGTGATTTATGAAACGTTCGTATCACACCAATGAGAGCGTGAGAATGGTCGTACATTGATAAATGCAGCAGCTGGAAACGATCGTAATTTAAATATCACACCCCAATATATTCTGGGTTTTGAGGCCTCGCCCCTACAATTTACGACATGGCGAGACGTAATCCGGCTGAGAAGCGGCACTTTTCAGAGGTGGAGATTGAAACCCTGATATCTCCGGTTCATTTGCACTAACGTGTGTACTTTTTGGCAGCCTGAAAACTGGTATTAAAGGCTGTAGAAAGAATGCAGAATGGAAAGAGATCACTATGCGGTCAACAGTGTTGCCGTAGTAAATCGGACTCCAGCTGAAGTTTAGCCTATTTAATTGATACATCCTTGACGCATTTTCTATAGTCCTAATAGTAATATACAGGCTTATTGCAATCTCTTAGGCCTACATGGTGTACCTACATTTAAATAAACACACGGTAGCAGAGTTTATGCAGTGTCTTTTATTTTACTCGTGTTTTTTTGTCATGAGTCAGAACGAGGCAACAGCTGAGGGAGAGCGCGTGTCCTCCGCCCCCCCAGTGCTGGACCCTGACAGCAGAGGGGCTGGAAAAACAAGCCGAAATAACTCGGTCAGTGGCAGAAATAAATCGTTCACGACATAGAAATGAAAACCTGAATAATAAATAAAAATGTTGTGCATCGTCATGTTTCCTGTATTGAATATCATTGCCAAACATAACACTATAGGCTACCTTTTAGAAGTGAGGAATAATATCCTGTCTCCTTCAGTGGTGGCTGTTCTGGACACTGCTCTCTGGGCATCGGGTCATCTGGCTCCATCGCTACATTTATGGCACCCAGTTTCCCTGCGAGATGTTGTGCAGAACCCCACAGGCTAAAACAATGTTGCAGACTTTTTCTGCCGTGTATAGGGTCCCCCCACTGATGCGAGCCATCTGCCCTTAAACAATCCGATGGAGCGCTCCACCGTGGCACGTGTGCGTACGTGTGCACTATTGTACCGGCTCATAGAGGTCTTCTAAAAGAGCCAGATCTGCCATTGCTGATAAGTGATCAACTGATGACTTCTTCTTCTCCTGTTAAACTGATTATATGCTGCACCACAAGGCCACGCTGACTCAGAAACCTGCGTACACGAGTTCAGACCAGACGTGAGATTTGATCGCAGCCTACACTCACGTCCAAATTGATAAATGCCGAGCTTTGCGTAGGAATCGTCGTACGCCCGTCGTACGCCTGTTTTAGGTTGTACGCACGTTTCATAAATGAGGGCCAATGTGTCTGGAAGTGAGTTATAATGTGTTTGAATGATTTAGAGCCATTTAGAGTACTGAGGTTTAGATCCTAGAATGATGGGTGCAGGGTTTGCATATTTTACTCAATATAATGTTCACATAGCTTTATTATTGCGTCTGATAAATGTGTCTTACATTGTGTGTTTTTTAAAACTATAGTCTAATCTTTTTAGCTATAGTCTAATCTTATCTAATCTAAATACTGCATTAACTGTCTGCAAGATCGCCAAAACATCATGGCATAAAGTTCCACAGAAACAAGAAATTAAAGGTGTAATATATGCATACAGTACTTTTAATGGCCTGATCAGTGTACATATAAAAATGCTGGATTGTAACAGAGATGCATGAATACAATATCATTTTTACAATCTGTGTTTCTCACATTAATTACATTTTTTTAAATGTGTGTAGAATGAAATAAAAGCATTTGGAAAAATCTGGGAAGTGAGTTGAATTATTAATATGAATCTGTAAGGTAACTCAAGGTATTAGATTAATGTAGTGGAGTAAAAAGTACTATAGTAAAGTTCAATGTGTTTCCATGTTATGCTACTTCTACCATCTCAGAGATAAATATTGTACTTTTTAGTGCTTTTAGTTGATTACTTAAGTTACTTTGTAGATTTAGATTATTAATACATAACACAGGCCTACATCAACTAATGCATGACAATACATTATTATATGGTAAACAACCCAGATTAAAATGAGTTCCACCTTTAACAGTTGCAATACTAAAGGGACGATTCACATCTTTTGAAGTGAGGTTGTAGCTACTTCTCCATAGCCAGTGTTTTAGCTGGGGTCAGCCCTATGGTCCCACAGCCCTATGTTCCCACATTTCTAGGACATTTTCAAAATTAGGTCTTGTGTTCCTACATTTCCCTTCAATTTAAGCCCTATCTTCCCACAACAATTGTTAGGGTTAGGGTTAGGGGGATACAATTGGATACAAATTTATTAAAAAGGAAATGTGGGAACATAGGGCCTAGAGCAAGTGGCAGCAGATCAAGCATCAATCATCACATCCATACATATATTAAATAGATCCATCAAGACAATACAGTAATACAAAAAAAAACATACTAAGATTGGCATCTGAGCCATTTTTTCAGTGCCTGCTTAAAACCTCCTAAACTTCTGACCATCTTTAGATTTCCTGGTAACTTGTTCCACAGGCTTGTTGCTACATACAAAAAGGACTCATCCTCCACAGAAGGGAGGAGGGAGAGGAAAGAGAGAAAACATACACAGAAAAAAAACAACATAAAAACATAAAAACCAAACCATAACAAAAATACTACATTTGGAATAAGACCTAATTGAGAATATCCGAACAGAATATGCTGTTTACATGACCCGCATCAGTGAAAAGGAAAAGGAGAATGCTGTGGCCACTCTTTCTCTATAGCTATGTACAACCAACAACAAGTAAGATGGTGAGATTTGGGTAAGGCCACTGGTGAGGCGGGATTGCAATTCATCCTGGCAGGAAATCCTGCTGGCCTGCTGGGATTTCTTCACTTGTATAAACACCAAAACACCAAAGAAAAGCAGAGTTCAGTTTCACTTCACTTAAAATGAAACTGTAAGTTTCTCTCTGTTTCTCTCTAAAGAAAGACTCAAGAGTACGTCAGATCTTTTTCCGCAATCTAGAAGTGTCTCTGACAAACACTGGTGAGTACAACTGTAATAATATGAATATATAATGTTCACTGTTACATTGAAAAACAACAGAAATGTCTGCCGCACTTGGGAGCTCCCAATATAATTATTTGTGTCCTTTTATTACATGAAATATGGGAACTGCAAAACAATTAATTCAATTAATTACTTTTGAGAAGTATTTTTTTCAGTAAATGTTGTTAATCTTAACGTTTTGTCAGTGAAGAACTTTCAAATAAGTCATTCAGATGCACCAGTGTTTGTGCACACAATACTTTTAATTTACAGTTGCTACAAGCTCCTCTTTTAAAATGTTAAGGAGGCCAATAATGTACATACAGATACCACAACTGTAACACTGTTGGTGTTTACATTTTGCATTGCCATTAACTGTAACTAAAAACGTCAAGGACTTGAAAACCAAAACTTTAGACTTGTGACTTTCCTGTCTTGACTCATAACTAGTGTCTCAAGATTATTTTTGGTAATTTCCAAAAATGAACTTAGGGCGTTTTCACACCTTTTGCTTTGGTCCGAATCAGTTGGTGAGTTTGTAAACTTGGAGCGATTTGCCCTGGGTTTGGTTTGGTTTGTTTTGGTTTCACGAACGAGAACATCCACTCCCCTTATTGGTCGGATGTGTCTGGGGGTGGGAGCAAGAATGTGAACACAGGAAGAAGGTCCGGTGTTCTGCACTAGTGCATATTTCTTGCATCTCCATGGTCAAACCAGTTTTTTCATTAATTGATTAGACATTGTTTGGCAAGAGACGTTACTACGTCACCGAGACTTCGTTCTGCCGGCTTCTGTCTCCAACTTTAGCAGCTGCTGGTTTGACCGCGGAGATGCGAATGAGGGACACCGAGCTTGACCGCAGTCTATTTCTGTGATAGAAACACTGCAAGCTGCCAAAGTTTGCTGCTCTGCTGCATCGCAGATTGCTAAACACACCTGACTACATGAGACATTAGCTCAGACTGGAGGAGTATGTATAGTTGGTGCGGTTCGAGTACGGATCACGTTCTCACCACAAATGAACCGCTCCAGAGTTCGATTGAAAGCGCACCGAGACCACCTCTTCAAGCAGGTCTCGGTGCGCTTGTTTCGTCCGCTTTTGGTGCGCACCCGAGTGTGATTGCTGTATTCTCACCTGCCCAAACGAAACGCATCAGCGGGTTAAACGAACTATAGTTCAATTCAATCGATCTAAACGAGGCCGGTGTGAAAGCACCCTTAGTCACACCTCTTTTAGTAGCCTAGTTAGCCTGGCTCAGTTTTTGTTTTCTTCAGAATTATTCCATCTGATTACGCTCCTTTAAGCAGGTGGCTAGTTGTTTTCTTCTGGTGGCAATTCATCTTCTCTTGCAAAGTCAGCTACTGCTCACAGCTGAGCTACTGTGGTTTCTAGTGTTCGATTTGTATAAGAAAAAAGATTTTCGTCAACATTTCATCAAACAAAAAAACAGACATTATGTTTGCATTTTTTTCACATTTTCATTTGTGTTTCCAGTGTGTAGATATGGCTGAAGCCAGTTGTCGACTGACTGAAGCTCAGTTTCTGTGCTCCATCTGTCTGGATGTGTTCACTGATCCTGTCACCACACCATGTGGACACAACTTCTGCAGAAACTGCATCACTGAACACTGGGATACTAATGACCAGTACCTGTGTCCGATGTGTAAAAATGTTTTCAACACAAAACCTGAGCTGCACGTCAACACTTTCATCTCTGAGATGGTTGCTCAGTTCAGACAGTCAGCTCAACAGAAAGCCAGCAGCAGCAGCTCAGAGCAACAAGTGGCCAAACCAGGAGAAGTTCCCTGTGACGTCTGCACTGGAACCAAACTGAAGGCCCTGAAGTCCTGCCTGGTGTGTCTGGTCTCCTACTGTGAGACTCACCTGGAGCCTCATCTGACCATGTCAGGCCTGAAAAGACATCAGCTGATCGACCCTGTGGAGAACCTGGAAGGCAGGATGTGTACGAAGCACGATAAACCTCTGGAGCTGTTCTGTAAGACCGACCAGACATGTGTCTGCATGCTCTGCACTGTTTTAGACCACAAGACGCATGATGTTGTTTCTCTGAAAGAAGGACATGAAGGAAAGAAGGCAGAGCTGGGGAAGACAGAGGCTGAAATTCAGCAGATGATCCAGAAAAGACGACTGAAGATTCAGGAGATCAAACACTCAGTCGACCTCAGTGAGGAAGATGCAGACAGAGAGATAGCAGAAGGTGTTCAGGTCTTCACTTCTCTGAAGGAGTCTGTTGAGAGAGGCCTGAATGAGCTCATCAACACCATCAAAGAGAAGCAAAAGACACAAGAGATATGGGCCGAAGACTTAATTCAAGAGCTGGAACAGGAAATCTCTGACCTGACCAAGAGGAGCAGTGAGGTGGTGCAGCTCTCACGCTCTGAAGACCACCTCCATCTTCTTCAAAGCTTCCAGTCCATGAAAGCTGCTCCACCCACAAAGGACTGGATAGAGGTCTACGTCTGTCCATCATATGAGGGGACTGTGGTGAGAGCTGTGGCTCAGCTGGAGGAGAAACTCAGTAGAAAGATAAAGAAGCTTGCTGAGTCTGAGCTGAAGAGAATCCAGCAGTATGCAGTGGATGTGACTCTTGATCCTGATACAGCACATCCTGAACTCATCCTGTCTGATGATGGGAAACAAGTGAATCACGGTGATGTGAGGAAGAATCTCCCAGACAACCCAGAGAGATTTTCTACCAGTCTTTGTCTCTTTGGAAAGCAGAGTTTCTCTTCAAGCAGATTTTACTTTGAGCTTCAGGTTAAAGGAAAAACCGAATGGGATTTAGGAGTGGCCAGAGAGTCGATCAACAGGAAGGGACTGATCACCATGAGCCCTGAGGATGGTTTCTGGACTATGTGGTTGAGGAAAGGAAATGAATACAAAGCTCTTGATGATTATGATGTCCGTCTCTCTCTGAAGTCTCCTCCTCAGAAGGTGGGGGTGTTTGTGGATTATGAGGAGGGTCTGGTCTCCTTTTATGACGTAGATGCTGCAGCTCTTATTTACTCCTTTACTGGCTGCTCCTTCACTGAGAAACTCTTCCCATTCTTCAGTCCTGGGCTTCATGATGGTGGTAAAAACTCTGCACCTCTGACAATCTCTCCTGTCAATCACACTAAGTAGACTAATCACTTTACTGCCTACAAAAAATATTCAGTATTACACAAATAAACACCTTGTGTGGACTATTGGCTTCTACTTGGACTCAAGATCAAGTCATGGTTTTGATGATTTCAACATTATCAAAATCTGCTAAAGCGTCCTATGACTTGGAAATGAACTATATGTGTTGATAGTCTTCCCCCTCCCAAAACAAGAAAGAGAAAAAGAGAGAGACGACATTGGGAGAGATGTTTTATTTCATGATCAATTTAGATACTGTCCCACTTACAGTATGCTTGCATTATTTTACGTTTATTGATGAAATCAGCTGCACTTGCTATGGGTTGTCCTAAGAAACTCCTATAATATATAATTGCGCTGCAATTTGGGGTCTTTGTTCTACAGATGTGTCTGTCAAAATTATATATTTCCAATGATGGTATTTCCATTTATGATTTACAGGCTGTTCATTTACGAGATTGTTTTGTCTTTCTTTTTCTACATGAAAATCAAACATATATACTTAAAACTTACATATATATATATATATATATATATATACACAAGAAAAAATAAAAGGGAAAGCTGAACAACTGGCTGTGTTAATTTGTGCTTAACCTCTACATTTTTACATGTATGATAAAGATATCTGTATAAAAAAACAATCTGATTTATTCAGTTTTCACAAATAAAAGAGATTTTGGCTAAGAGCCAAAGAAGTGTTTTTTCTAGAACAAACTGCTTCCTTTCTTGAGACTATCACTGGGCACAGAGAGCTTGCAGGGGAGGGGGAAGGAACTGTCTTTTGCTTCTCCAAGCCTGAGCAGAGGGGGAAAGGGGAAGCTGTATTTGCAGCACAAGTAAAAGTCAGGAAGTTTAGGACTCTGCAAGGAGTCAGACAGAATCAGTGGAAGGTGCCTTAAAAAGCTGCTTCTTTACTCGCTGATGCCAATCTGGATGAAACATGCACATAAAACTGCTAATAAAAATATAAACTCTTCAAAGGTAAGAAGAACTTCTCTGCAACTGTTCAAGAAAGTTGTATTAATTTGAGTCATGTCTAAAATAAAAAAAAAACATGTTTATGTAGGCTGATTTGAAGTCTCCTCCTCAGAACGTGGGGGTGTTTGTGGATTATGAGGATGATCTGGTCTCCTTTCATGATGCAGATGCTTCAGCTCTTATTTACTCCTTTACTGGCTGCTCCTTCACTGAGAAACTCTTCCCATACTTCTATACTAGTCTGAATGATGGTGGTAAAAACTCTGCCTCTCTGATCATCTCTCGTGTCGATCGCACTGATTAAAGTAAAGTGATTATTTTTAGACTGCAGTCATGAATTTGATTACTTCAGATTCAGTTTAAGAAATCCCAAAAAGATTTGTGACTTCAACAATAGTTACTGAAGACTTCACTTGGATTTGAGACTGACAACTTGAAATTCCGTTAATGGTTGGCAGAGGAAAAAGTCTCACAATCACCTCACAGTCTGTAAATAGCTTTTTAAAGCCACAACTATTCCTGGCAGATCAAAACTTAAAATACACCTTATTTATTATTTGTTCATTGACTCCTTCAATGTAAGTTTTATTAAGACATGCCACTGAGAGTTTTATATTAATAGAAACATAAATGCACTCATATTAAGCTACTGCAGGGAGTTCTATGACATCACGTTTTATTTATAAAATATGATTTTGACAACATCGCCTGTTGTAGTGTGTGTTTGCAGTGCGTCTCTACGGAGCCCCGGAACGATCACAGATATAGAAAATATTTGTGCGTGGCCTCGAGTTATTGTTTTGTGTCGTATTATAGCCTATATGGAAAATGCAGCATTTTCAGAGGACTTGTTAATGCTTACTGCGCAATCATCAAGTTGCTGCCAGCGTTTTAAGAAGTAGCCCTTGTAATGAGGATGTTCCCTGTCAGTGCAAGTAATGCAGTTCTTAAAGTGTTTTGTCATCAAATCTTTTAGTAATAAAAAACACAGAAGAGGATTCTCCGCTCTTTCCTCGGCAGGGCCAAGGGGGTAAGCGAGCGTCTGAAAAGCGTACCTCCTATGGGGAGATTCTGAGGCTAACAAAGAAAAGTAAAAGTCCTGCATTCCAAACAAGCAAAGCAACGACTGTGGTTATTATCAGGTTCATGTACTTAAAGTATGAAAAGTAAAAGTAGCAATTGTGCAGTAAAACATCAGTGTTTAACTATATTAGGTGGAAGTAGAACTCAGATATTAGACTTAAAACTAAAAGCCAAGGGCGTAACTCTGGGTTTAACATTGGGGGGGGGTGGAGCTGGCCAACTATCTCGGGAGGTCCCGGGACATGTCTGCATGGATTGAGAAAAGCGACAAAAAGCGACAGGCAATCGGGGGGACGTGGAGGCAGGGAGAAGCCCGCAGAGAGTCCATGAAAGCAACGGAACAAAATATTTCAGCAATGTTTTGCTCCTGCTCCTACGCTCATGGACAGCTCCTGCTCACGCTCTCCGTCTCTGTAAGATTGGGAATGATTGAGATTTCTCTCTCACAGCTACCAGAAGACTTCACACTTTCAGACACGTTGCTCACGTCACATCTACGTCTTCAAGCTCAGTTGGAGGCTGCTCAGTAACGCTCAGCCATCACTGGAAAAGTGGTTCTAATAGACTTCACGGGAGCTATAGTGGTTGTAAAATGTTCTTGCATAGTGAATCGCCACTTTTTCATCAAAAGTATTTCATTAATAATAATAATAATAATAATAATAATAATACATTTTATTTAAAGCGCCTTTCATGACACCCACGGTCACTCCACAAACAAAAAAGGACATTAAAATTATAGTCATCTCATAAAGGTGCTGAAGTTCACGTTAGCAAGCACAGGATGGGCAACTCGTCGATCAGGCTTCAAATATGGGGGAAGTGTTGGCCTAGGGGGTTAAGGAAGCGAGGTTGGGACCAGGAGGTTGCTGGTATCAATCCCGGCAGGATAAAATCTGCATGGGAAAGTGAAAGAGTCCCTGTCCCAGTAAAATGTCCCTACCTCAATACCCCCACTTGAGCAAGGCTATTAACCCCAACCGCTCCAGTGGAGCTGCTAAGTGGCCAGCAGATCAGACTGTGGTTGTACTGGGCAGCCTCCAGGTGTTCACACAGCTTCACACTGTGTGTGAATGAGAAATTGTTCTCAATCAACTTACCTGGAGAAATAAAGGTAAAAAACAGTCCAGAGACAGGGGAATATTTTGCCATCCTTGCGAGCCATGTAGATTTTGTTGCGACGAGATCCTCGGTGGACATACTTTGGGCGTCGAAGAAAGTCGCGTTGAAACGTTCATAGCCGGTAAATTTCACTTATTAAATATTTCCTCATCCTTACTCCAGCAGATGTTGCCTATGCATGAAGTTGTTGTGGGTAAGTAGCCCTAGTGAGTTGTAGGCTTAGGCTACTGCGGTAAACTTAACTTGCATCCTCCGGTCATCAGGCATCACGTCAGACTCCAACCCCGTATAAAACAAAATATGGCGGAGAGATGATAAAATGCGTAGCTATATATAACTATTGAACTTTGCTTATGAATTGAGTATGAAAATCAAATAAAATGATCGATGTATTCGTGAAAATAAACAAGCCAGATGGAGCGGCGCCAATCTCGCCAGCATTCCCGTTACTAGACAACTATTAAAATTAGAATCAAAAACGAATACAATCAATTAGCGGCTAGACTTAAATGAGGATGTTTAGCTGGCAAAGCTCTTCTCATATCAATCATGAAAACTTAACAAAACCCTTTATATTAATAAAGAATGTGCTGTGTCGATAGGGGGGTGCACCCCTACTTCTAACGTCTATGACTCTATGTGTGAAAATGCTGTGGCAGCCCTTTCTCTCTAGCTATGCACAACCAACAACAAGCTACAGAAATCAAATCATATCTGCTGCTGCTGAGGTTTGGGTTAGGCCACTGGTGTTTAAGATGTGTAAAGGAGGCAGGATTGATGTGCAGGAAATCCTGCCTGCCTGGTGAGATTTATTTCCTGATATGAACATCACAGCAAAGAGAGGCAGAGTTCAACTTCACTTCCTCAACTGAAACTTAAAGTTTATCAGAAGTTGAGTCTCTTTGATTCTCTCTAAAGAAAGATTCAAGAGTTCATCGGGGCATTCTTCACAACATAGCAGTTTCTCTGGTGAGTACAACTGTAATAATATTAATAAATAATGTTTACTGTTACATTAAAAAGCAACAGAAATGTCCAATTATTCCATTGGTATGTGTCTTCTGTCAGCAGCTGAGCAATACGTCTTGTGACCAAAGTCAACGCTTCTCAAACAGGAACTTTTGTGAACTAATTTATTCAGTTAATGTCATTATCCTAAAGGTTTTGTCACAGAAAAACTTTCAAATAATACCATAAGTCATTCAGATGCACCAGTGTTTGTGCACACAATACTTTTAATTTACAGTTGCTACAAGCTCCTCTTTTAAAATGTTAAGGAGGCCAATAATGTACATACAGATACCACAACTGTAACACTGTTGGTGTTTACATTTTGCATTGCCATTAACTGTAACTCAAAACACAATACAACTTGTCAATGACTTGAAAACCGAAACTTTAGACTTGGGACTTTCCTGTCTTGACTCATAACCAGTGTCTCAAAATGAAAGTCTTTTTGGTAAATTCCAAACAGGAACTTAGTCACACCTCTTTTAGTAGTAACCCTGGCTCAGTTTTTGTTTTCTTCAGAATTATTCCATCTGATTACGCTCCTTTAAGCAGGTGGCTAGTTGTTTTCTTCTGGTGGCAATTCATTTTCTCTTGCAAAGTCAGCTACTGCTCACAGCTAAGCTACTGTGGTCTCTAGTGTTCCAAGTACATAAGGCCTCCTGCACACCAGCTGGTGTCTTTACACACCAGAAACATGTCTGACATGACGCTGCTGCTAGCTTTGTCTGTACACATGTATGTTTCCCATTGATAAAATACACTCAAGCAGTAGTATACTTGGATGTTAAACATAAATATATACTGATTTGATTACAGCAAAGACAACGTCGGCAGTATTGACGGCAAAATAGGCTACAGAATATTTTGTTCTGTATTGACAGGTGCAATATTTGAAAATCAATGATTATTTATTAATCATTTTTAAATTACATTTATAGCTGCATTTATTTCCAAACCTATAGACTTTCAAACATCAAAATGTTATTTATTAAATGTATTTGTGTCGAAATGACATATAAACATCTTTTCGTATTCTTTTTTACCTGGAAACTCTTCCAACACGCTTGAAAATAGGCGTTGGTTCTATTTATAGCATGCACGCGTTTTCTGAGACGTGCGTGTCACGCAGGCAGTGTGCATCTCTAACCTGTTAACATGGGTGCCAAAATAAAAACAGACACGCCACGTAGCCAGTGTGCAGGAGCCCTAAGAAAAAAGATTGAATTCCTCAAAGATTTAATCAAACAAAAAAACAGACATTATTTCACACTTTCATTTGTGTTCCCAGTGTGTAGATATGGCTGAAGCTAGTTGTCGACTGACTGAAGATCAGTTCCTGTGCTCCATCTGTCTGGATGTGTTCACTGATCCTGTCACCACATCATGTGGTCACAACTTCTGCAGAAACTGCATCACTGAACACTGGAATGTCAATGACCAGTACCTGTGTCCGATGTGTAAAAAGGTTTTCAACACAAAACCTGAGCTGCTCATCAACACTTTCATCTCTGAGATGGTTGCTCAGTTCAGACAGTCAGCTCAACAGAAAGCCAGCAGCAGCAGCTCAGAGCAACAAGTGGCCAAACCAGGAGAAGTTCCCTGCGACGTCTGCACTGGAACCAAACTGAAGGCCCTGAAGTCCTGCCTGGTGTGTCTGGTCTCCTACTGTGAGACTCACCTGGAGCCTCATCTGACCATGTCAGGTCTGAAAAGACATCAGCTGATCGACCCTGTGGAGAACCTGGAAGGCAGGATGTGTACGAAGCACGATAAACCTCTGGAGCTGTTCTGTAAGACCGACCAGACATGTGTCTGCATACTCTGCACTGTTTTAGACCATAAGACCCATGATGTTGTTCCTCTGAAAGAAGGACATGAAGAAAAGAAGACCGAGCTGGGGAAGACAGAGGCTGAAATTCAGCAGATGATCAAAGAGCGACAACAAAGGATTCGGAATATCAATCGGAGAGTCATCTCCAGCAGGAAAAATGCCGAGTCAGAGATAGCAGAAGGTGTTGAGGCTTTCACAGCTCTGATGAAGTTGATTGAGAGAAGAATGGACATCCTCATTGACACAATTCAAGAGAAGCAGAAAGCAATAGAAAAACAGGCTGAAGCTTTCATCAAAGAGCTGAAACAGGAAATCTCTGAGCTGATGAAGAGAAGCACTGAGGTGGAGCAGCTCTCACGCTCTGAAGATCACCTTCATCTTCTCCAAAGCATCCAGTCTATGAAAGCTGTTCCACCCACCAATGACTGGGCAAAAATCAGAGTCTGTCCACAATCATATGTGGGGACTGTGACAAGAGCTTTGGCTCAGCTGGAGGAGACACTGAGTGAAGACATTAAGAAATTGTTTAAATTTGAACTAAAGGGGGTCCAGCGGTATGCAGTGGATGTGAGTCTTGATCCTGAAACAGCACATCCTAATCTCATCCTGTCTGATGATGGGAAACAAGTGAATCATGGTAATGTAAAGAAAAATCTCCCCGACAACCCAGAGAGATTTTCTAATTGTCTTTGTGTTTTTGGAAAGCAGAGTTTCTCAGAGCAGAGTTCCTCTTCAGGCAGATTTTACTTCGAGATTGAAGTTAAAGAAAAGACTAAATGGACTTTAGGAGTGGCCAGAGAGTCGATCAACAGGAAAGAGAACATCCCACTGAGCCCTGAGGATGGTTACTGGACTATAGGATTGAGAAATGAAAATGAGTACCAAGCTAATGCTAACCCTCGCGTCCTTCTCTCTCTGAAGTCTCCTCCTCAGAAGGTGGGGGTGTTTGTGGATTGTCTGGAGGGTCTGGTTTTATTTTATGACGTTGATGCTGCAGCTGTTATCTACTCCTTTACTGGCTGCTCCTTCACTGAGAAGCTCTACCTGTACCTCGGTCCTTGTCCTAATGATGGTGGTAAAAACTCTGCCCCTCTGATCATCTCTCCTGTCAATCGCACTGAGACCAAGTAGAACAATTATTTGATTTTGTATGAAAGTAATCAGCTTTAAATACGAGTACATATCATTTGGTAATGGTCACTGTATTTTGGCTTTTTTTCTGATTTACCTGGTTTTGGCTTTTTGGTATTATTTCATATTTCAACACGTATGAACGGGTTTGTATGATATTGCATGGAAACTTATACACACCCATCCGTATGACCTACGAATTTAGGTGTCCACCAGCTGGTCATATAACAACCTGGTTAAGTTTAGCGGCCTTTACAGTTCAATTAAGCCAACAAAAGGTTACTAGGAGTGGGCTTCAGAGCACCATGAGCTGTGAGCCGTTTTAGAGGCAATTGCTAGTCGAGTTTAGTTGACAAAAGGTGACTTTGAGCCAGGTACATGGCACCGTGAGCATCCGGTCTTCAGCACTCTTAAGGCCTTTTTACAGTCACCGTTCCCGACCTGGCGCACGACAATTCGACGTAAAAATGACATAGATCAGAGGTGAAAGCGGAAACAGAAGCATTGGACGAGTTCTCTCTTGTAAACTTAGAGGGTTAAGATGAGCTCTTTTATGGTGAATTAAAGGCTTGATCCAAGAAAGTAGGTCATTGAATGGTTGTGCAGACATTCTGAAGTATTCAAAGTGCTTCTCTTCGTCTATCATCCTCATTTGTTTCACGAGGATATTGAACTCACCATATTTATGTCAAGGACCAACGTTCCACCTTTGTGTCTTTGCAAGCAGGCTTAAAAGCAGCTGTTCTTCCTCATTCATTGACCCCTATCTCATCTTAGCCACTGTTGACATTGACGTCAATGTCAACAAAGTATAAACAGTTACAGCGCTCCCATGAGGCCACACTGTCGCCCTACAGGTTGGGAATGGCGAGAAGTTGTGGAATAATCTGCCACTTTCCCTCAAAATTATAAATACCAGGGGGGGCTTTTAGATATAAAGTAAAGGTATTTTTATGGAACAGAGTAGCCAATATTTTTTAGTTAGAGTAGATTGATTATTTTATGTGATTTATGATTCTTTGATTTTAGAATGCTTTTAAACCTTGGATGATTTGTATTATATGTTATTGTTTTTGACCAGAAATAGGTCTTTGTTATGTGTTGTATGTTTTAACACCAAGGACCATGTTGGAAATAAGTGTTTACACTTTAACATGCTATCCTTTGGATTATGTTGTTTGTCAAATCCAAAATAAATCAATAAAAAAAAAAAAATAATGAACGCTTTATACAGAAGCAGTTAATTTGGTCCTTACAGGAAAAATACATGTAACACATGCAAATTACAGTGCTTTAGTAGTAGTCAGTACTTTTTCGTAGCTATATGATGTACGAATGGTTAATGAGAACAGCCTGCATGTTTACCTTCAATGTAGTCTATATCCACAACGTTTCTTTTCCGGGATTGTTCAGGTGCCGCCGGAAATTCTCCCGGATGTCCCTCATTTCGGCTGGATGTCCCGTCCCCTTCGTCTTTCTTTGTGTTGGCGTTCTAACCTCCGGTGGATCTGTGAGGACTATGGTTAACTGCTCCTCAGATCTCTGCAGGGTAAATCCAGACAGCTAGCTAGACTATCTGTCCAATCTGAGTTTCAACCTTTGAAAGTACACGTTCCACCAAAACAAGGCTATTTTGCAGAGGCACCGCTGCTCTGTCCGGCGCCGCCCAAGACGACTGTGATTGGTTTAAAGAAATGCCAATAAACCAGAGCACGTTTTTTTCTCCCATCCCGGAAAGCTGTGTGGACTAGCCAGACCTTCCTTTGCAGCACTGTGGAGGAAGATCTGGGCAATGCGAGACTACCTTCAATGTATCCCACTGTTACTCACTGCTGCAACACATAGGTTTTAACCCCTGAAAACCTTGTAGGGCTCATAATGTGTCTGGAAGTGAGTTATAATGTGTTTGAATGATGGGCATTTAGAGTACTGAGGTTTAGATCCTAGAATGATGGGTGCAGGGTTTGCATATTTTACTCAATATAAGTTTCACATAGCTTTATTATTGCATCTGATAAATGTGTCTTACATTGTTTTTTAAAACTTTAAAGATTCTGAAGGGGAAAACAACATTAATAATATCTTATGTGATAGGGTGTCGAATTCCTACTCACCCGATTGTTTTGTTACTTAACGACGACTCTAAATTACACCTGCTTGGGAGACAGAAGAAAATTTGGCTAGCCCAATGATAGCCCAACACTGGCTTCACCTCCCCCCACTCGCTTTGCATAAAGCAGTGGTTGGCGTATTTTCTGGACATAGTTATGCTTGAGCTCTCTATAGCAAGGATTAACAAAGCCAAGTCATTGACTATAGACCTATGGAAAAACACAGCAGCACAAATATCAGACCAAATGGCCTCAGCGCCACAAGAATTAGGAGGGCGGGTGGGAGAGGGTTTTTGTTCTTGTTCAATTTGTGTTTATCTGTTTTGTATTTTCAACGATTGAAATGATCTTAAAAAAAAAAAAATGATTCCGAAGGGGAAAATCAGGGCTATAGTCTAATCTTATCTAATCTAAATACTGCATTAACTGTCCACGAGCTCGCCAAAACATCATGTCATAAAACAGAAACAAGAAATTAAAGGTGTAATGTATGTATACAGTACTTTTAATGGCCTGATCAGTGTACATATAAAAATGCTGGATTGTAACAGATCAATCTTTTTTACAATCTGTGTTTCTCACATTAATTACATTTTTTTGTTGTTGCTTGTGTGTAGAATGAAATAAAAGCAGTTGGAAAAATCTGGGACGCGAGTTGAATTATTAATATGAATCTGTAAGGTAACTCAAGGTATTAGATTAATGTAGTGGAGTAAAAAGTACTGTACTAAAGTACAATGTGTTTCCATGTTATGCTACTTCTACCATCTCAGAGATAAATATTGTACTTTTTAATCTTTTAGTTGATTAAGTTACTTTGTAGATTTAGATTATTAATACATAACACTACATCAGCCTACATCAACTAATGCATGCATGATGACACATTATTAAATGAGCTCCACCTTTACCAGTTACAATATTAAAGGGATAGTTCAGATCTTTTGAAGTGAGGTTGTAGCTACTTCTCCATAGCCAGTGTTTAAGCTACAGTAGATGACAGTATGGGGACTGTGGACGGGGCCAGCAGCTTAACACAATTAAGACACTTTAAAAAAGGACCACCTAAAATCCACAATATCAGTTTACATTTACATTATATTTAGAATATTTTCACAGTTTCACTTTGCTGTCGGACAGCCCTGTTTAAGTCCACACGTAAGGAATTGGAGCGGGCAGATGAATTTTAATTTTAAAAAAACGTTCTTTTCACTGTTGGTAATTTATGATCATCGGATGAAAAATTATACAGTTTCAGAAACATTTAAAAGTTACATATAGTCACTTTAAGTTTTAGTTTACTTAATTTTACGATAATTTATCTTTATTTTACGATAATTTATTTTTTTCTGTTTTTATTTTACTGTTTGTTATTGCTTGCTCTTCATACACTATTTGCCTTTATTTTTTTTTTATAAATTTTATCTTTTACTCTCTTTGTGACTTTAATCTGTAAACATTTGCTATATTAAATAAACGTATTAATAATATTATTTTACCTGACTGCTGTGTTAACGCCCATTGCTACAAGACTACACTACCCATGATTCATAGCCTCTGGTATGTCCGGGTATGTACTCCTGACAGCCATATTTGATTCGATTATGCTGTTCTGGCTGCGACAACCAGTTTAGCCAGTTCCTGACCAAAAAAAACCCAAAACGGTGTATTTTCTTCACTACGCAGCCAACTTTAAGGTTAACCTGCGACGATATCCAGCTGCATTCACAGTAACAACAGTTTATTACCCGTAGTCAACGATGAATCCAGAATAGTAAGTGTGAATTTTTAAAGTCGACAATGACAGGTCCGGTTGAGCTGTCAGCTTAGCCGGGGGGGGAAGCTAAGCTAACGTTAGCTTAGCCGGGGGGGAAGCTAAGCTAACGTAAGCGCGACTGTGTACAAAATGAACGTCAGCTGCTTTGTCTTGGGTGCTAACCTAGCGGCGAGCTAAAGGGCTGTGGTGGCGTGTACGCACCGTCAAATGACAGCGTTGATATTTATCACGAAGCTCACGTTTGTCAACATTTTCTGGTCAATATAACACCGATGAAAACGACAAATTATCCAGTGTCACGTCGACACACTAGCATTAGCGGCTAACGCTAGTAGGCTAGCTGACCGAATAGCTAACGTTACGTAGCGTTACCGGACACTGTTGTGGGGTGGGTTTGTTATTGAGATAGTTCAGGCAAATACGTGACAGTTTGATGGTTCACAGTCCTGTCAATAAACACGATGCTAATCGATATGTGTTTACTGATCTGGTGTGGGTTAATCTAGCGCTAGCTAGCTATCCAACGCAAACCGGAAGTTTCTGAATTTGCTCCTGATGATGTGGAGTAACGTTAAGTGGTTAGGTAACGCCAGTGTTGCTTCACAACAACACAGCTGCAACTAACGAGTATTTATAGTATAAGTCACTATATCGATTGTTTCGATTAATACATTAGTCGTTTAATTAGCATAAAGCTATTTTACCTCAGTAAAGGCTAGCTAGCAGCTAACAAAATATGTGTAGTATGGGTCAAAATATCGATTGTTTGGAATAGTAGATTAGTGGTTGACTCCATAAAATGGCTGTTTCGACTGACCATTGGTACAAAACCCAAATATATTCAGTTCACAGTTATATAAAACAAAGAAAAACTTTTATTAAAAAACTCAACCCAAGAATGTTTTTTGGGGTGTTTTTGCTTCAGAAATAACCTGAATGTAAACGTTTTTATCAACCTAGTTGAACACTATTTAGCTTGTTACAAGTTGTTCAGCTGTACAGTTGTTAAAACTAAGAAGTACTTTATTGATTACTTTGATGTTTTTATGAGTTGATGAATCATGTTTTAATTAGTAGGGCTGCAAGATGTAAGGAAAATATCTTATTGGGAATGCAACGCACACACATACACACAAACACAAACGCACTCGCGCACATAGGCCTGTCACGATAACAAATTTTGCTGGACGATAAATTTTCCCAGAAATTATTGCGATAAACGATAATATTGTCATCGAGAGACCATTTGCATCTAATATAATGATAATGTCATCATAATAATAATAATACTACAGGTACACCTTTTCAAAGATCAATACACTTTTATTTCTAAAGAATATTTAACACTGGAACTGGAAGACATTTTAAATATCCACAATATGTCTTTGATCTCCTTTAGTATGTCGTCTTTCACGCTGATGTACAGTTGTGGAATTGCCATTTGTGACACGTAAGTTCTCAGACTAGAGACTCTGTACTACATTTTACAATTATTTAACACTAAATATTAAATTTAAATAATATATAATTAATATATAAAATCTATATGTATGGCTATCTGCCACGTGGCGAGTAAATGTACCAAAATAGTTCTGTTTTTCAGTCTTCATTTTGGCGAAGGTGCGGCTTCTGCTCCTCTGCAGGTCGGAGCTTCGTGGGGGCGGGCCGACACACACACACACACACACACACACACACACACACACACACACACACACACACACACAGGCGCCAACTCTGACATACTTTCCACACTCCGTGTCCGCGGACAGCTGTAGGCTTGCACCGTTAATGTTCTGTGCGTTGTCGGACACATGCAGCCACTTTCCTGAAACCGCTTGCGAGACTGACGAGTCCACAGCGGCGTGTATGTCCGAGCCCGTCTCCACCCCCCCACCCCCACAGTCTCCACCGGCAGGTTGTCAGCTGTGTGGTTTGGAATGAAAGGGAGAAAACGGGACGCCGAGTAACACGGTGGATATCGCTCGTATACTTTTTTTTTTTTTTTTTTTTTTACGGCGCCTTAACTGCAAAGTGCTGCAGGAAACCCTGCTCCAACTCTCTCGCTCTCTCCGCCTGGAGTAGCCTACCGCCCACACAAAGACCATGCGACTGACAAGAGGGTTCACTCCTCGTTGCGCTAAGGAACCGAGAGTGGTCCTCCAGTCTCTCTGGTAGAGAGAGACGAGGAAAATAAACAAGAATGCAAATGGAAATTATCGCGGCCGGAAAAATTATCGAGCTCATTTTTTTTTATCATGCGATAACTCGATTTATTGACTATCGCGACAGGCCTACGCGCACGCACACACAGACACACACACACACACAGTCACACACACACTCTCTCTCTCTCACACACACGCGTGTGCACATATACACAGTCTCACACACACACACACACACACACACACACACAGTGTCACACTTGCACACATGGATACAGACACAGTTACAGTTACACACACACAGTTACACTCACTCTCTCTCTCACACACACACACACACACACACAGTGTCACACTTGCACACATGGATACAGACACACACACAGTTACACTCACTCACTCTCACACACACACACAGTTACTCTCTCTCTCTCACACACACACACACACACACACACACACAGTGTCACACTTGCACACATGGATACAGACACACACACACTCACTCACTCTCTCTCACACACACACACACACACACACACAATGTTTTGGACTTTTGCTTTGCAGATTATCAAACGTATATTATTTAAATGAGACAAAATCGGTTAACAGGATTAAGAGTCTGATGAAACATTCAGAGCAAACGTTAGTTGACCAATAAAGCACTTGTTTAAAAAGCTATGATAGTGACAAGCCTAATATTATAATATTATGGGATATTTAATGCCATGTAGGTGTTTTAATTGTAATATTGTTGTATGTCTCCCGTTTCCCCTCTAATCTCACAGTGACTATTTATTCAAACTGCTCCTGATCGGTGATTCTGGTGTCGGAAAGTCTTGTCTCCTCCTCCGGTTTGCAGTAAGTGTCTGTTTTTAAAGCCTCTCTTACTACTACTGTTACTACTACTGTTACTACTCCGTTACTACTCTGTTACTAGAGATGTAATGATACACCAGTCTTCTATAAGTACTCAAAAGCAATACTTGAGTAAATGTGCAAGTATCTTACCAGAAAATTACGTTTTGTAGAAGTTGAAGTCACCTTTTTAAGAATATTAAAAAGTCTTAAAGAATCTGATATTTACTGTTAACTATTACAAGTAACTTTTTGGTATTTGTACTTTGTCACATTACAACACTGTCATACACTCAACTGTGTGTGTGTATCTGTGTGTGTGTGTGTGTGTGTGTGTGTGTGTGTGTGTGTGTGTGTGTGTGTGTGTGTGTGTGTGTGTGTGTGTGTGTGTGTGTGTGTGTGTGTGTGTGTGTGTGTGTGTGTGTGCGCGCGCGTGTGTGTGTGTGTGTGTTATCCTAGGATGACACATACACAGAGAGCTACATTAGTACCATCGGTGTGGACTTCAAGATCAGGACCATCGAGCTGGACGGGAAGACCATAAAACTTCAGATTGTAAGGAGAACGCAGCGTAACCGGGGGCTGTAAACAGATAACAAGCGATGAACTTTGTGTCAGTTTTGGCCTGACGACGCCTCTGCTTTGTTTCTCAGTGGGACACGGCCGGCCAGGAACGGTTCCGCACCATCACGTCCAGTTACTACAGAGGAGCTCACGGCATTATAGTAGTTTACGATGTGACGGATCAGGTCAGTGCTTCTCCGGGAAGAATACCGGTTGTTTTATTGCTGTATGGCTTCTTTATTCCCCCAGGTTCTTTAAATAAAACTGCCACACAGAAAGACACACACCCAGGTTTGTGGCACTATCTTTGTGGGGACCTGTCATTGACACAATGCATTCCCGAGCCCCTTACCCTCACCTTAACCATCACAACTAAATGCCTAACCTTAACTCTTACCCTAACCTTAACCATCACAACTAAATGCCTAACCTTAACCCTTACCCTCACCTTAACCATCACAACTAAATGCCTAACCTTAACCCTTACCCTAACCTTAACCATCACAACTAAATGCCTAACCTTAACCCTTACCCTTAACCATCACAACTAAATGCCTAACCTTAACCCTTACCCTTACCCTTAACCATCACAACTAAATGCCTAACCTTAAACCCTTACCCTTAACCATCACAACTAAATGCCTAACCTTAACCCTTACCCTAACCTTAACCATCACAACTAAATGCCTAACCTTAACCCTTACCCTTAACCATCACAACTAAATGCCTAACCTTAAAGTGATGGTTCGGAGTAATTTCACCCTAGGGTCCTTTGCACCCTGCAACACCCCCCCCCAGAAGCTTTTTTCACCTGGGTCTTAACATTGGGAGAGTTAGCGTAGAGTAGCGTTAGCCGCTGAATAGCTTAGCGCAGGGACTAATGGATCCGAAGTGTCTCTTAACATTACCCCACTAATAATGCCCGAAATTATACCAAACGTCTACAGTAGTACAAATGGGTCATACACACATAAAACTATGGATTGTAAAGTTTGTAAGTACACCAGACGTGTATGTAAATAACACTTGCCTGCTGGCTTCTGCTCTCTGTTGCTGCTACCTGCAGTTAGACGAGTGCTTAGGGCTGTCTACAAATTACTTCACCGAAAAGAGATGCAACCAAAATATTTATTAATTTAACTTATTTTTTAAAGTAAGTGCTGTAGAATAACTAGCAGGAGACAAGTTATAATTGAGGTAAGTTTGGAGACATTACCTTATTTAATCATTAAATTAATAAATATTTTTGTTGCATCTCTTTTTGGTGTAGTAATTTGTAGACGGCCCCTAAGCACTCGTCTTACTGCAGGTAGCAGCAGCAGCAGAGAGCAGAAGCCAGCAGGAAAGTGTTATTTACATACACTTCTGGTGTACTTACAAACTTTACAATCCATCGTTTTATGTGTGTATAACCTATTTTTAACCTCAAGAGCAAGTAACTCAGACAGTATTTATTAAATTTAAATAAAAACATTTAAATGTCTTAATTTCCTAATTTAAATAACATGGTTTTAATATTGGAATAGAATTTATTTTATATTGGGACACCAGGCTTTTTATATTTTTTTTTATTGATTTATTACACGACTGTATATATGTATGTATAGATGTTGGTGTTTTTTATATTTTTTATAATTTTGTTACTTTGATATTTCTCTGGGAGAGACACCAGGGTAGTTGTGGAAGTTACCTTTTATTTAAAGTTTTAAATTCCTGCTGTCCTTCTTGTCCAGTGGTTCTTTTAACCTTCTTTTAATATCTGGCCGTTTTTTTAAACAGCCCCGTCTTTTTTTATTTAACCGAACCCGGTTTTTTAAGGAGTTCTTTAAAGTGTTTTATTCACACCAGTGGTCCCCTTGTGCCCGTCCCCCTCGTAGCACCCATTCTGGGCGCTGCGTTTTAACCCTAACCTAACCATAACCTAATTCTATCCCTAATCCTAAAACCAAGTCCTAAAACTTGTGGGTTCCAGCATTTTGGCCCCACAAAGCTGTCGGGACCCCACAAGTATACTGGACTCCTGGTTTTTGGACCCCACGAACATAGTTAAACAAGAACACACAGACACACACACACACACGTAGTGAAGCTAATGATTATTTAAATACGTTGGATAAGATAACGCTGTATTTATTAGGGCTGGGTGTCGCCACTGATTTCCCAAATTGATTTGATTCCGATTCACAAGGCCCCCCGATTCGATTACATTTCCGATTCTATTGGATATCGATTAGTTAGCTTTCAGGGAATTTCAGTTACAATACCAGTTTTGCGTGGATATAAAAGAGATTTTCAGAGAACTACAATGCTGTACAGAGCAAAGGAGGTAAAAACATAAGATTATAGACACTCACCTGAAGGATTATTAGGAACACCATACTAATACCGTGTTTGACCCTATCCTATCAATATGGGCCAACATTTCTAAAGAAGGCTTCCAGCACCTTGTTGAATCAATACCATGAAGAATTCAGTTCTGAAGGTGAACGGGATCCCCTACACCATTACACCCCCATTACCACCACCAGCCTGCCCAGTGGTAACAAGGCACGACAGATCCATGTTCTCATTCTGTTTACGCCAAATTCTGACTCTATCATCTGAATGTCTCAACAGAAATTGAGACTCATCAGACCAGGCAACATTTTTACAGTCTTCAACTGTCCCAATTTTGGTGAGCTTGTGCAAATTGTAGCCCAATTTTCCTATTTTTAGTGGAGATGAGTGGTACCCGGTGGGGTCTTATGCTGGTGTAGCCCATCCGCCTCAAGGTTGTGCTTGTTATGGCTTCACAAAAGCTTTGCTGCAGACCTCGGTTGTAACGAGTGGTTATTTGAGTCAAAGTTGATCTTCTATCAGCTGGAATCAATCGGCCCATTCTCCTCTGACCTCTAGCATCAACGAGGCATTTTCACCCCCCCAGGACTGCAGCATCCTGGATGTTTTTCCTTCTTCAGACCATTCTTTGTAAACCCTAGAAATGGTTGTGCGTTAAAATCCCAGTAACTGAGCAGACCAGCCCGTCTGGCAGCAACAACCACGCCACGCTCAAAGTGGCTTAGATCAGTGGTTCCCAACCTTTTTTCCTTGGCGCCCCCCCTACTCATGTCTAAGAAAAGCTGAGCCCCCAAAAACCGAAGTTAAGGTAACTCTCGAGATAGAGCCTGTCTTTCTTTTTTGATACAGAGGAGTTATCAGCACTGTTTCTCCGGCATGTTTCATTCATAAGATTGTGATGCCGTGGCGGCAGGAAAATTGAGGATACAAGAAAATATATAGTTTTCATACAGACTTTTGTATACATTAGATATTCTAGTGTATTATAATTAGTTTAACATGTGCAAAACATTTTTTTTTTACCTCAACCTCAAACCAGATAAAGACTCGCGCCCCCCCTGTGATCTTTGCCGCCCCCCCTGGGGGTGCCCGGACCCCAGGTTGGGAACCACTGGCTTAGATCACCTTTCGTTCCCATTCTGACATTCAGTTTGGAGTTCAGGAGGTTGTCTAGACCTGGACCACACCCCCTATATACATTGAAGCAGCTGCAATGTGATTGGTTGATTAGATAATTTCATTAACGTGAAATTCAACAGGTGTTCCTAATAATCCTTTAGGTGAGTGTGTATATATACACGTGTTTTATTAAGTAGAAAAAGCCATAAAAAGAATTCAGTGAGTGTCCTGCGACCACGAACAGTGGAGCGAGTTAGAGATTAGGGTTGCACGATATGAGGAAAAAATGCACAATGTGATAACGATGTATTGTGCAGCACTGCTAGAGAGCGACTGAAGAGAGGGAGCGCCTCGGACAAAGCTGTGAATCACTAGAAATGTAACCGTAGCATGCATCTCACTATCGCTAACGTTATCCACGTTCATATTTAGACGCAGCAAATGACATGTCCAGCTACAAAAAGCACAGAAGTCGGAAATTAGTTTGTCTCATTGGTGTGAACTGGCAGCTTTCAACTCACAAGTCTTTGGTCTGAACTGGGTTGAAAATCAACATGAAAACTACATGAGATCAACAAATCATCTTAGGAAATAAAGGAAGGACACATATGACTCAAAGATATTTAGGTTACTGTCACAGAGGAGAGAAGAAACTAGAAAATATTCACATTTAACAAGCTGACATCACACAAGATTTAGTTTTTCTTCATATAAAGTTACTCGCACCGATTTATCGATTATCAAAGTATTTGGGGGATTAATTTAATAGATGACAACTTACTGCCTAACTATATTCATGGTACCTTGCACACTTGATTATGTATCTTTAAGGCATACTCTTTCTGCCTTCCCTGCTCTACCTGTAAAGCACTTTGGTTTAACTGTTGTTCTTTTAAAGGTCCCATGGCATGAAAATTTCACTTTATGAGGTTATTTTAACATTAATGCGAGTTCCCCCAGCCTGCCTATGGTCCCCCAGTGGTTAGAAATGGTGATAGGTGTAAACCGAGCCCTGGGTATCCTGCTCTGCCTTTGAGAAAATGAAAGCTCAGATGGGCCAATCAGGAATGTTCTCCTTATGAGGTCATAAGGAGCAAGGTTACCTCCCCTTTCTGTGATTTGCCTGCCCAGAGAATTTGCCCACCCATGAGAGAGAGACATCATGGCTTTCAAACGAGCAAAGTGGCAATTGGTCAAGACCACACCCCCACCCTCCACCTTGCCCTCCCTCTCAGAAATGGCACATCCTAAGGAAAGCTCATTGTGGGACTGGCTCTAGTGGCTGGAATTATGCACCAAGGCAGAATTTTGGGAAAGACTTCAGATACAGTATTAGGGGACCACTAAGGTCTATATAAAAGAGACTTCAGATACAGTATTAGGGGACCACTAAGGCCTATATAAAAGAGACTTCAGATACAGTATTAGGGGACTACTAAGGTCTATATAAAAGAGACTTCAGATACAGTATTAGGGGACCACTAAGGTCAATATAAAAGAGACTTCAGATACAGTATTAGGGGACCACTAAGGTCAATATAAAAGAGACTTCAGATACAGTATTAGGGGACCACTAAGGTCTATATAAAAGAGGCTTCAGATACAGTATTAGAGGACCACTAAGGTCTATATAAAAGAGACTTCAGATACAGTATTAGGGGACCACTAAGGTCTATATAAAGAGACTTCAGATACAGTATTAGGGGCCCACTAAGGTCTATATAAAAGAGACTTCAGATACAGTATTAGGGGACCACTAAGGTCTATATAAAGAGACTTCAGATACAGTATTAGGGGACCACTAAGGCCTATATAAAAGAGACTTCAGATACAGTATTAGGGGACCACTAAGGTCTACATAAAGAGACTTCAGATACAGTATTAGGGGACCACTAAGGTATATATAAAGAGACTTCAGATACAGTATTAGGGGACCACTAAGGTATATATAAAAGACTTCAGATACAGTATTAGGGGACCACTAAGGTCTATATAAAGAGACTTCAGATACAGTATTAGAGGACCACTAAGGTCTATATAAAAGAGACTTCAGATACAGTATTAGGGGACCACTAAGGTCTATATAAAGAGACTTCAGATACAGTATTAGGGGACCACTAAGGTCTATATAAAAGAGTCTTCAGATACAGTATTAGGGGACCACTAAGGTCTATATAAAAGAGTCTTCAGATACAGTATTAGGGGACCACTAAGGTCTATATAAAAGAGTCTTCAGATACAGTATTAGGGGACTACTAAGGTCTATATAAAAGAGACTTCAGATACAGTATTAGAGGACCACTAAGGTCTATATAAAAGAGACTTCAGATACAGTATTAGGGGACCACTAAGGCCTATATAAAAGAGACTTCAGATACAGTATTAGGGGACCACTAAGGTCTATATAAAGAGACTTCAGATACAGTATTAGAGGACCACTAAGGTCTATATAAAAGAGACTTCAGATACAGTATTAGGGGACCACTAAGGTATATATAAAAGACTTCAGATACAGTATTAGGGGACCACTAAGGTCTATATAAAAGACTTCAGATACAGTATTAGGGGACCACTAAGGTCTATATAAAGAGACTTCAGATACAGTATTAGGGGACCACTAAGGTCTATATAAAAGAGACTTCAGATACAGTATTAGGGGACCACTAAGGTCTATATAAAAGAGTCTTCAGATACAGTATTAGAGGACCACTAAGGTCTAAATAAAAGAGACTTCAGATACAGTATTAGGGGACCACTAAGGTCTATATAAAAGAGTCTTCAGATACAGTATTAGGGGACCACTAAGGTCTATATAAAAGAGTCTTCAGATACAGTATTAGGGGACCACTAAGGTCTATATAAAAGAGTCTTCAGATACAGTATTAGGGGACCACTAAGGTCTATATAAAAGAGACTTCAGATACAGTATTAGAGGACCACTAAGGTCTATATAAAAGAGACTTCAGATACAGTATTAGGGGACCACTAAGGTCTATATAAAAGAGTCTTCAGATACAGTATTAGAGGACCACTAAGGTCTATATAAAAGAGACTTCAGATACAGTATTAGGGGACCACTAAGGTCTATATAAAAGAGACTTCAGATACAGTATTAGGGGACCACTAAGGTCTATATAAAAGAGACTTCAGATACAGTATTAGGGGACCACTAAGGTCTATATTAAAGCATCCAAAGGGCACCATGTCATGGGACCTTTTTTAAATGTGCTATACAAATAAATTGATTTGACTTATCGATTTGTCTTTTGCAGCCCTAGTATTTGGTTTTTAATATCCGTCGTCTGTCTTTCTTCTCCGTGTGTCCCTCAGGAGTCCTTCAATAATGTCAAACAGTGGCTGCAGGAGATCGACCGCTACGCCAGCGAGAACGTCAACAAGCTGCTAGTAGGCAACAAGTGTGACCTCACAACAAAGAAGGTTGTGGATTACACCACGGCTAAGGTACGACCACGCAGCGGTGAGCACAGGCGCCGATGCCGTGGGTGCTCCCGCGGTAAACACTGAGCACCCACGGTGTGCCAGGCTGCCAGCAGGCTACGTTCATTTAAAATTAAACATTTGCAGTTGGTGCTAAGTGGAGCGTCTGTTGCAGTGTGATTGGTTATGTCGCTGTCAGTCCCCTGCTCCATATCCTATCCACCAATCACAGCATCTCTCAGATGAAAACGCCTCCTTTAGTGATTCTTAATTTCCCACGAAGCTGATCGCTGTTACGTATCGGTTAAACTTCTCATCTCCAGTCTTATTTGTATGTGTGAGAAGTGGAGCTGTCCTGAGTTGAAAGATAACCTACTTTACGGCATTAGTATCCAGTTAATAGGCGTGTGTGTTCGTTTCCGCCTATGGCTGTGAGATGCTTTGCTACAAGAATCAAAATCCAGCAGTCTCACTTTTGTATTTAAATATCTGTATCTAAAAAGGATAATTAAGCATTATTAGTCTCTAATCTGGCGATACCGTACGTATCGTGACACACAGATCACGATTCAATATATTGCAATATATTTTGTCACTGTGTGTAAGGCGATATATTGGGATGTTTAAGTATAATTTTAGAAAAACTAATATAAAAAAAAAAAAAAAAAAGACACGATGTTCATAAAAGTCAAAGAAGTTTACTTTAGGTCAACAATTCAGTACACAGAAAATCAACCTGAGCTAATGTTGATATGCTAAAGTAGGTCAAAGTTCACCCTTAGCTACGTTGTTAGCTTCTAGCAAGAAGTCAGACACTGCTAGGCACTGCTAGGCACTGCTAGGCACTGTTAGGCACTGTTAGGCACTGTTAGGCACTGCTAGGCACTGCTAGGCACTGCTAGGCACTGTTAGGCACTACTAGGCACTGTTAGGCACTGCTAGGCACTGCTAGGCACTGTTAGGCACTGCTAGGGCCTGTTAGGCACTGCTAGGCACTGCTGGGCACTGCTGGGCACTGCTGGGCACTGTTGGGCACTGCTAGGCACTGTTGGGCACTGCTGGGCACTGTTGGGCACTGCTGGGCACTGCTAGGCACTGCTAGGCACTGCTAGGCACTGTTAGGCACTGCTAGGCACTGCTAGGCACTGCTAGGCACTGCTAGGCACTGCTAGGCACTGCTAGGCACTGCTAGGCACTGCTAGGCACTGCTAGGCACTGCTAGGCACTGCTAGGCACTGCTAGGCACTGTTAGACACTAGTTGTGTGTCTCAGCAGAGCCATCTAGCGGTAGGGGGTTTAAACACAACATAAATGTGAACCACTGTCTTACATGGATATTTTCTTACACCCCTAATTGCCAGAGCTGTGCTTATATTCACATACATTCCTAAGTGTAAGTACAAGTTGGTAAATTCCACACTTTGCGTGGCAATGTTCTTTACACATTACACACAAACACACATCTGTGCGTACGGCACGGTTGGTAAATGAGGCCCCGGGAGTGGTGAGCAATTTGAGTAGAGTGGGGTGAAATCTTAGTTGAGCGCGAGGCGATATTGAGTAAAAAAAAAAAAAAAAAAAAGGTGTTTCTGTTTCTTCATCGTCCATCAGTTCCACTTCAAGTTCAGCCAGCTGTGGAACAGTTGTTATTACAGTTGAGGAAGTACCTCGCTACCTCATCTTCAGTTCTGTTTGTTAATAATAATTTATTACATTTATATAGCGTTGTACCATACTCGGGGTGCGTTCCGATCGCCTAGTAGTTCCCTGCGAAGTAGACTGTGTAGGGCATGTGTCAAACTCAAGGCCCGCGGGCCAAATCTGGCCCTTTTGCAGATTTAGATCTGGCCCGTATATCAATTTGGGTTCACAATACATTTTGGCCCTCCTAGTTGTGCGCCAAACCAAAAACACAGGAAAGTGATTTTTAAACTGCAATTGCCTGATGTTCAAAAGCAGAATTTGGGCAGAGAGAGAGAGAGAGAGAGAGAGAGAGAGAGAGAGAGAAATTCCCCAGAGAGAGAGAGAGA
>NC_041332.1:4926925-4934425 GCF_004354835.1 Perca flavescens
GGCCTGTCTCAAAACAACAAGAATGACCACCAGAATGGAGCTTTTTTCACAGCAGACATGTTGACTTGTCATAGTAGGAAAAGCACAGCTGACATT
The DNA here is from genome assembly GCF_004354835.1 of Perca flavescens. Lineage (NCBI taxonomy): Eukaryota > Metazoa > Chordata > Actinopteri > Perciformes > Percidae > Perca > Perca flavescens. The sequence goes on from NC_041332.1 coordinate 4,927,022, forward strand.
GATAACCTTAACGATGGCTCAGTTCCATCAAGTGTCCCAGTAAGATATTTCAGTGAGTCAGCATGAACAATACCAGGACCTCTCCTAAGTGGAATGGAGCCATCAGTAATGGTTTAATACCAGGACCTCTCCTAAGTGGAATGGAGCCATCAGTAATGGTTTAATACCAGGACCTCTCCTAAGTGGAATGGAGCCATCAGTAATGGTTTAATACCAGGACCTCTCCTAAGTGGAATGGAGCCATCAGTAATGGTTTAATACCAGGACCTCTCCTAAGTGGAATGGAGCCATCAGTAATGGTTTAATACCAGGGCCCTATATATATATATATATATATATATATATATATATATATATCACATATATATATATATATATATATATATATATATATATATATATATATATATATATATATATATATAATTACTATGTTTTAAGAGTTGTACACTACTATCCCTGTATGCATATGTGAACCAAGAGTTCATCGGCCCTTCTGAAGAACTCTTGGGCCGATTTGGGCTGCTGGGAGAAAAGAAAGACATGCACCAACGCCTGTTTTCCTTGCTTGTCATTGGTCAGTGAAGAGAAACTAGTGGCGAGCCCACTATAGGGTGCAATGCTGGGAAGCTGGGCGATCCCATCGGCGATAAACAAGTACTTGTACTATAAGGATTGTGGAGCAGCTGTGATTAAAGTAATAATTAATCAGTTGGAGTAATTTTTTTATAAAAAAATTTCTTGTGCTCTCCAGAAAGTATCTGTGAGACATCGCACTTCTGTTACATCTTTGTTGGGAGTTGCACATGTAAGGACTACTAGCCAGTCAGAAGCAGAGTATGAGAGCGTGCCCTGACAGTAGCTACGTAAGGACTACTAGCCAGTCAGAAGCAGAGTATGAGGGCGTGCCCTGACAGTAGCTACGTAAGGACTACTAGCCAGTCAGAAGCAGAGTATGAGGGCGTGCCCTGACAGTACCTAGGTAAGGACTACTAGCCAGTCAGAAGCAGAGTATGAGGGCGTGCCCTGACAGTAGCTACGTAAGGACTACTAGCCAGTCAGAAGCGGAGTATGAGGGCGTGTCCTGACAGTACCTAGGTAAGGACTACTAGCCAGTCAGAAGCAGAGTATGAGGGCCTGACAGTAGCTAAATAAGGACTACTAGCCAGTCAGAAGCAGAGTATGAGGCCCTGACAGTACCTAGGTAAGGACTACTAGCCAGTCAGAAGCAGAGTATGAGGCCCTGACAGTACCTAGGTAAGGACTACTAGCCAGTCAGAAGCAGAGTATGAGGCCCTGACAGTACCTAGGTAAGGACTACTAGCCAGTCAGAAGCAGAGTATGAGGCCCTGACAGTAGCTAAATAAGGACTACTAGCCAGTCAGAAGCAGAGTATGAGGCCCTGAAAGTAGCTAGGTAAGGACTACTAGCCAGTCAGAAGCAGAGTATGAGGCCCTGACAGTAGCTAGGTAAGGACTACTAGCCAGTCAGAAGCAGAGTATGAGGGCGTGCCCTGACAGTACCTAGGTAAGGACTACTAGCCAGTCAGAACTAGCCAGTCAGAAGCAGAGTATGAGGCCCTGAAAGTAGCTAGGTAAGGACTACTAGCCAGTCAGAAGCAGAGTATGAGGCCCTGACAGTAGCTAGGTAAGGACTACTAGCCAGTCAGAAGCAGAGTATGAGGCCCTGACAGTAGCTAGGTAAGGACTACTAGCCAGTCAGAAGCAGAGTATGAGGGCCCTGACAGTACCTAGGTCAGGACTACTAGCCAGTCAGAAGCAGAGTATGAGGCCCTGACAGTAGCTAGGTAAGGACTACTAGCCAGTCAGAAGCAGAGTATGAGGCCCTGACAGTAGCTAGGTAAGGACTACTAGCCAGTCAGAAGCAGAGTATGAGGGCCCTGACAGTACCTAGGTCAGGACTACTAGCCAGTCAGAAGCAGAGTATGAGGGCGTGCCCTGACAGTACCTAGGTCAGGACTACTAGCCAGTCAGAAGCAGAGTATGAGGCCCCGACAGTACCTAGGTAAGGACTACTAGCCAGTCAGAAGCAGAGTATGAGGCCCTGACAGTAGCTAGGTAAGGACTACTAGCCAGTCAGAAGCAGAGTATGAGGCCCTGACAGCACCTAGGTCAGGACTACTAGCCAGTCAGAAGCAGAGTATGAGGGCCCTGACAGTACCTAGGTCAGGACTACTAGCCAGTCAGAAGCAGAGTATGAGGTTGTGCCCTGACAGTACCTAGGTAAGGACTACTAGCCAGTCAGACGCAGAGTATGAGGCCCTGACAGCACCTAGGTCAGGACTACTAGCCAGTCAGAAGCAGAGTATGAGGGCCCTGACAGTACCTAGGTCAGGACTACTAGCCAGTCAGAAGCAGAGTATGAGGTTGTGCCCTGACAGTACCTAGGTAAGGACTACTAGCCAGTCAGACGCAGAGTATGAGGCCCTGACAGTAGCTAGGTAAGGACTACTAGCCAGTCAGAAGCAGAGTATGAGGCCCTGACAGTAGCTAGGTAAGGACTACTAGCCAGTCAGAAGCAGAGTATGAGGGCCCTGACAGTACCTAGGTCAGGACTACTAGCCAGTCAGAAGCAGAGTATGAGGTTTGTGAACAGTGTTTTCTGTTGGAGATGGTGAGTCCCTTTGGGGGAGGGACTTTGGGCTTTTTCACTTTGTAAACCTATAACATGCACAAAAAAAGATATATAACACAATAAAGCACAATATGAGCACTTTAAAACTTATTGGGAGAATATTGTGGATAGGACTTGTGTTGTAAGTATGGCTGACAGAGCTGACAGTGACAGTTAAGTCCAACCCTCCATAAACTGGAATGCTTCGCATATTTGTGGTGTTTTCCCTCAGCCGGAGAAGCAAGACAACAGTGGATGGAATAAACAGACTGCAGACGCTGAACTGTATGGAATGCTGTTTTATTCACAATTAAATAAATACATGAATAAATAAATAAATATGTCTTTGAAATACATCATGAAATAAATAAATGAGGCAATAAATACATGAATAATTAAATAGATTTAATTATTTCATGGTACTTTTATTTCATAGGTCCATATTTATTTATTTCAAGAGACTTTTACTTCATAAGTTGCACTCTCACTACGCCAGCCTTTTTTTGCCCATGGCTCTGTTCTGCGTGAGAGATAGCCACGCCCCCTGATTTGCATATACAAACTTGAAATAGAGAGTGAAATAAATAAATGTGGCATTAGGAAAATAAAAGTCTCTTGAAATAAATAAATATGGACTTATGAAATAAAAGTACCATGAAATAATTAAATTTATTTAATTATTTTATGTATCATTTATTTATTTCATGATGTATTTCAAAGGCATATTTATTTATTTATTCATGTATTTATGTATTAATTCATTTATCTATGTATTTATTCACACATACATTTAAACCTGGCGGGAGTTGAGGGATTTTTACTATGAGAGGCGGGTGTAGTCAGTGGTGTAGTCTAATGCAGTGGTTCTCAAACTATTTTCAATAATGTACCCCTATTTGAATTGTTTCTTTAAGCCTAATCATTGTCGGTGGAAAAGAAAGTCTCTATAAAGAGGGAACAGTACAGCGCTGTCAGCGATAGATTTACCAAACAACAGCCTTGTAACTGTAAAAAAAAAAAAAAAAAAAAAAACATTTAAATGCTGATGAGAAAAAGAGACAAAAACTTTAAAAAAAAAAAAAAAAAAAAAAAACCAAAACTTGGAAAAAGATGGTAGAAAGAAGAAAGGAAAGCAAGAATAGGTTGAAAATAGTATCAAAAACTTCAAAAACAGTGACATGAGAAGAAAAAAGCGAGAAACTTGTAAAAAGTAGAAGAACAGTAGAAGGAAGGAAGGATAGATCAGGTCCAAAGACACAAATGTCACATTTTTGGTAGGAAAAAAAAATTCTACATAAAGAGGAACAATGTTCTGGACAACAACCTTGTAACTATAAAACATTTTGTTAAATACCCCTAGGGGTACACGTACCCCCATTTGAGAAACACTGGTCTAAGGTATTGTAGTGGGTATACTGTACTGTATATTGGCCTATATAATATGGGGAAGGGAAGGCACATCATAGTGGGGGGGGGCTGGGTGTCCTCCCCCAGGGAAGTTTTGAGCTTCAGCAACTTCATTTTTGTTGCATTTGGATACGCTTTAATGCACCAATTTATATGGTGGAAATATGTTTATTTAGCATATGTGAAGAAGAAAAACAAAGATGACAATTTAAAATACATCAAACATATAATAGAAAGTATGTTGTTACGTGTCATTGGGCATTTTAAAATGGGTACAGTACAGACCAGAAGTTTGGACACACCTTCTCATTCAATGTGTTTCCTTTTTATTTTCATGACTATTTTCATACAAGTAGCCACCCTTTGCTTTTATATTAATAAGGGAAATAATTCCACTAATTAACCCTGACAAAGCACACCTGTGAAGGTAAAACCATTTCAGGTGACTACCTCATGAAGCTCATTGAGAGAACACCAAGGGTTTGCAGAGTTATCAAAAAAAGCAAAGGGTGGCTACTTTGAAGAATCTAAAATATAAGACATGTTTTCAGTTATTTCACACTTTTTTGTTAAGTACATAATTCCATATGTGTTCATTCATAGTTTTGATGCCTTCAGTGAGAATCTACGATGTAAATAGTCATGAAAATAAAAAGGAAACGCATTGAATGAGAAGGTGTGTCCAAACTTTTGGCCTGTACTGTATCAGTTTGGATTCACGATACATTTTGGCCCTCCTAGTTGTGCGCCAAACCAAATACACGGGAAAGTGTTTTTTAAACTGTAATTACGTTACCATTCAAAGCAGAATTTGGGCAGATTTGCCGACTCTGAAACGTAGAAATTCCCCCAAAAGAAGCAGAGAGAGAGAGTTTAATATTCAGTCTGAGAAAAAATGTAATCATGGTTTTGCTTGATTTGCTAAATTCTACGATGGCTGAAGGAACTCCTTTGATGACTTTTGTAGGGCTTCATGTCGACAAAAAGCGCACAAAAATGTCAAAAAAAGCAACAAATTTACAAAAGGGGACTTAATGTCCGAGAAAGCCACAAAAAGTGAGGAAAAAAGCTACCAAAATGTAAAAAAAAAGTGACATGCAGTAACAAAAGCATGTTAATAAACTCTCCATGTCTGGCCCTCGGTGTGATTCTCTTTCCAGTGTGGCCTTCTGGGAAAATGAGTTTGACACCCCTGGTGTAAAAGCTTGCAAAGTGCGTTTAATTTCAACAACAAAGAATGTGAAAGTCTTCCCAAAAAAATAAAATATAAAAAGGAACAACACGTGTAGGGTTAGGGTACCGAAACCTGGTTCCACCACGCAACCGGTAGGAACCGGACCGGATCAAATTTGGGTTCCTCATTTTGATTCCACTTAAAGTGTAAATTTTAGGTTAAATTTTTCATGAAGTTATGCAATGTGCTTATTAAACATAAAGATTAGAGCCGCCCACCATTGTTTTGTATGGCTTTTTATAACAAAATGCTGAATATAATATGAAAAGTTGGTATTTTTTACTGTAAAAAACATGCTACCTTTGAAGAAACCCCAATAAATGTTATTTTAACGCATTTTAAGACAGAAATGTTTAAATATATACATATTAAGCACTTTATTTACATATTAATTGGTTGTGGTGGTTAACCTGCACTTTACACTTTAATGTCAGTGGTGTCAAACTCAACTTCCCAGAGGGCCACACTGGAAAATAAGAATCCCATCAAGGGCCAGATATGTTTAGTTTATTGACAGGCTTTTATTTAATCGAAAAAGTTAAATATATTTGACTGTATTATTGCACGTGTCATATAGTCTTTCACTCACAGTTTGGTCCACATAAAGTCCTAAAGAAGTCAGGAGAAAGTTCCTCAGCCATCATAGAAAAGAAGTGCCCAAAAACGTCAGAAAAAGTGACAAAAACTAGGTGGGCCGAAGGTCCTTTCCCAACACAACTTTTTTTTTCCTCATTTTAAATATCAAAAATTAAAGGTAAAGTGCAAATCTGATGGGACAATTTAGGATCCAAGAGATATATGGTGTAAATTGGTTGCAACATCTTAAACATCTTCGTCATTTTTCCAGTTTTTTCCCCCAAGAATCGGTTTAGGAATCAGGATCGTAATAAAAACCCAAACGCTGTTATATCGGTTGTATTTTTCTGTTCTTTTTCTCAATGAATCCCAATGAGAAGTTGTAATGTATTCTCTCTGTGTGTGTGTGTGTGTGTATTTATTGTTAACTCTGGACACTAAGAGGTCATTTGTACGGAAACGTGAGTGTGTGTATTCTTCTTACTGGATGAATCCCCCGAAACAGACTCCTGACTTCACGTCAAGAAACGTTCGTCACAACAGGAAAGATTTTGGGGGCGAAAAATTAACTAATTTTGGGGGAAAATCTCTTCTGTGAAATGTCATTTAATAAATGATTGGAGGATTTTAATACTATGTAATATAGTGTGTGTGTGTGTGTGTGTGTGTGTGTGTGTGTGAGATTGTGAGAGTTTGTGTGTGAGAAAGAGAGCATGTGTGAGTGTGTGTGTGAGATTCAGAGTGTGTGTGAGTGAGTGTGTGTGTGTGTGAAAGAGTGAGTTAGTGAGTGAGTGTGTGTGTGTGAGAGAGAGCATATGTGTGTGTGTGTGTGTGTGTGTGTGAGAGAGTGTGTGAGAAAGAGAGAGAGCATGTGTGTGAGAGTGTGTGATTGAGTGTGTGTGTGTGTGAGAGAGTGAGTTAGTGAGTTTGTGTGTGTGAGAGAGAGCATATGTGTGTGTGTGTGTGTGTGTGTGAAAGAGAGAGAGTGAGTGTGTGTGAGATTCAGAGTGTGTGTGAGTGAGTGTGTGAGAAAGAGAGAGAGCATGTGTGTGAGAGTGTGTGTGAGAGTGTGTGTGTGTGTGTGTGTGTGAGAGAGCGTGTGTGTGTGTGTGTGTGTGAGAGCGTGTGTGTGTGTGTGTGTGTGAGAGAGCGTGTGTGTGTGTGTGTGTGTGTGTGTGTGTGTGTGAGTCTGCTTTATTACAGTAAGAAATGCATCAGATAGATCAGATCAGTGTCTCCACCTGCTGGACACCTGGTGGAGCTGCAGCTCGTCTCTCTGTCACTGACACCTCGTCAGTCATTTTGGGATTTATGCGTGTGTGTGTGTGTGTGTGTGTGAGAGCTCGTGCAAGTGTGTGTGTGTGTGTGAGAGCTCATGTGTGCGAGTGCATGCGTGTGCGAATGTGTGTGTGTGAGTGTGAGAGAGCTTGTGTGTGTGTGAGAGAGCTTGTGTGTGTGTGAGTGTGAGAGAGCTTGTGTGTGTGAGTGTGAGAGAGCTTGTGTGTGTGTGTGTGTGTGTGTGTGTGAGAGAGCTTGTGTGTGTGTGTGTGAGA
>NC_041332.1:4941232-4971232 GCF_004354835.1 Perca flavescens
TAGGACCAGGCTGGTGTACCAAAGTCTGGTAGGACCAGGCTAGTGTACCAGGTCTGGTAGGACCAGGCTAGTGTGCCAAAGTCTGGTGGGACCAGGCTAGTGTACCAGAGTCTGGTGGGACCAGGCTAATGTACCAGAGTCTGGTAGGACCAGGCTAATGTACCAAAGTCTGGTAGGACCAGGCTAGTGTACCAAAGTCTGGTAGGACCAGGCTAGTGTACCAGAGTCTGGTAGGACCAGGCTAGTGTACCAGAGTCTGGTAGGACCAGGCTAGTGTACCAGAGTCCGGTAGGACCAGGCTAATGTACCAGAGTCTGGTAGGACCAGGCTAGTGTACCAAAGTCTGGTAGGACCAGGCTAATGTACCAGAGTCTGGTAGGACCAGGCTAATGGACCAGAGTCTGGTAGGACCAGGCTAGTGTACCAGAGTCTGGTAGGACCAGGCTAATGTACCAGAGTCTGGTAGGACCAGGCTAGTGGACCAGAGTCTGGTACCAGGCTAATGTACCAGAGTCTGGTGGGACCAGGCTAGTGTACCAGAGTCCAGGTAGGGACCAGGCTAGTGTACCAGAGTCTGGTAGGACCAGGCTAATGTACCAGAGTCTGGTAGGACCAGGCTAATGTACCAGAGTCCGGTAGGACCAGGCTAATGTACCAGAGTCCGGTAGGACCAGGCTAGTGTACCAGAGTCTGGTAGGACCAGGCTAATGTACCAAAGTCTGGTAGGACCAGGCTAATGTACCAGAGTCCGGTAGGACCAGGCTAATGTACCAGAGTCTGGTAGGACCAGGCTAATGTACCAGAGTCTGGTAGGACCAGGCTAATGGACCAGAGTCCGGTAGGACCAGGCTAGTGTACCAGAGTCTGGTAGGACCAGGCTAATGTACCAGAGTCTGGTAGGACCAGGCTAATGGACCAGAGTCCGGTAGGGACCAGGCTAATGTACCAGAGTCTGGTAGGACCAGGCTAATGTACCAGAGTCTGGACCAGGACCAGGCTAATGTACCAGAGTCTGGTAGGACCAGGCTAATGTACCAGAGTCTGGTAGGACCAGGCTAATGTACCAGAGTCTGGTAGGACCAGGCTAATGGACCAGAGTCTGGTAGGACCAGGCTAATGTACAGAGTCCGGTAGGACCAGGCTAATGTACCAGAGTCCAGGACCAGGCTAGTGTACCAGAGTCTGGTAGGACCAGGCTAGTGTACCAGAGTCCGGTAGGACCAGGCTAATGGACCAGAGTCCTAATGGACCAGACCAGGCTAGGTGTACCAGAGTCCGGTAGGACCAGGCTAATGTACCAAAGTCTGGTAGGACCAGGCTAATGGACCAGAGTCCGGTAGGACCAGGCTAGTGTACCAGAGTCCGGTAGGACCAGGCTAATGGACCAGAGTCTGGTAGGACTAGGCTAGTGTACCAGAGTCCGGTAGGACCAGGCTAATGTACCAGAGTCTGGTAGGACCAGGCTAGTGTACCAAAGTCTGGTAGGACCAGGCTAATGTACCAGAGTCTGGTAGGACCAGGCTAGTGTACCAGAGTCCGGTAGGACCAGGCAGTCCGGTAGGACCAGGCTAGTGTACCAGAGTCTGGTAGGACCAGGCTAATGTACCAGAGTCTGGTAGGACCAGGCTAATGTACCAGACTCTGGTAGGATCAGGCTAATGGACCAGAGTCCGGTAGGACCAGGTTAATGTACCAGAGTCCGGTAGGACCAGGCTAGTGGACCAGAGTCTGGTAGGACCAGGCTAGTGTACCAAAGTCTGGTAGGACCAGGCTAGTGTACCAGAGTCTGGTAGGACCAGGCTAGTGTACCAAAGTCTGGTAGGACCAGGCTAGTGTACCAGAGTCTGGTAGGACCAGGCTAGTGTACCAGAGTCCGGTAGGACCAGGCTAGTGTACCAAAGTCCGGTAGGACCAGGCTAATGTACCAGAGTCTGGTAGGACCAGGCTAGTGTACCAAAGTCTGGTAGGACCAGGCTAGTGTACCAGAGTCCGGTAGGACCAGGCTAATGGACCAGAGTCTGGTAGGACCAGGCTAATGTACCAGAGTCTGGTAGGACCAGGCTAGTGTACCAGAGTCCGGTAGGACCAGGCTAATGGACCAGAGTCCGGTAGGACCAGGCTAGTGTACCAGAGTCTGGTAGGACCAGGCTAATGTACCAGAGTCTGGTAGGATCAGGCTAATGGACCAGAGTCCGGTAGGACCAGGTTAGTGTACCAGAGTCTGGTAGGACCAGGCTAGTGTACCAGAGTCTGGTAGGACCAGGCTAATGTACCAGAGTCTGGTGGGACCAGGCTAGTGTACCAGAGTCCGGTAGGACCAGGCTAGTGTACCAAAGTCCGGTAGGACCAGGCTAATGTACCAAAGTCTGGTAGGACCAGGCTAATGTACCAGAGTCCGGTAGGACCAGGCTAATGGACCAGAGTCCGGTAGGACCAGGCTAGTGTACCAGAGTCTGGTAGGACCAGGCTAGTGTACCAAAGTCTGGTAGGACCAGGCTAGTGTACCAGAGTCCGGTAGGACCAGGCTAATGGACCAGAGTCTGGTAGGACCAGGCTAATGTACCAGAGTCTGGTAGGATCAGGCTAATGGACCAGAGTCCGGTAGGACCAGGTTAGTGTACCAGAGTCTGGTAGGACCAGGCTAATGTACCAGAGTCCGGTAGGACCAGGCTAATGGACCAGAGTCCGGTAGGACCAGGCTAGTGTACCAGAGTCTGGTAGGACCAGGCTAATGTACCAGAGTCTGGTAGGACCAGGCTAATGTACCAGACTCTGGTAGGATCAGGCTAATGGACCAGAGTCCGGTAGGACTAGGCTAATGTACCAGAGTCCGGTAGGACCAGGCTAGTGGACCAAAGTCTGGTAGGACCAGGCTAGTGTACCAGAGTCTGGTAGGACCAGGCTAGTGTACCAGAGTCCGGTAGGACCAGGCTAATGGACCAGAGTCCGGTAGGACCAGGCTAGTGTACCAGAGTCCGGTAGGACCAGGCTAATGTACCAAAGTCTGGTAGGACCAGGCTAATGGACCAGAGTCCGGTAGGACCAGGCTAGTGTACCAGAGTCCGGTAGGACCAGGCTAATGTACCAGAGTCCGGTAGGACCAGGCTAATGTACCAGACTCTGGTAGGATCAGGCTAATGGACCAGAGTCCGGTAGGACTAGGCTAATGTACCAGAGTCCGGTAGGACCAGGCTAGTGGACCAGAGTCCGGTAGGACCAGGCTAGTGTACCAAAGTCTGGTAGGACCAGGCTAGTGTACCAGAGTCTGGTAGGACCAGGCTAGTGTACCAAAGTCTGGTAGGACCAGGCTAGTGTACCAAAGTCCGGTAGGACCAGGCTAATGTACCAGAGTCTGGTAGGACCAGGCTAGTGTACCAAAGTCTGGTAGGACCAGGCTAGTGTACCAGAGTCCGGTAGGACCAGGCTAGTGTACCAAAGTCCGGTAGGACCAGGCTAATGGACCAGAGTCTGGTAGGACCAGGCTAGTGTACCCGAGTCCGGTAGGACCAGGCTAATGGACCAGAGTCCAGTAGGACCAGGCTAGTGTACCAGAGTCTGGTAGGACCAGGCTAATGTACCAGAGTCTGGTAGGATCAGGCTAATGGACCAGAGTCCGGTAGGACCAGGTTAGTGTACCAGAGTCTGGTAGGACCAGGCTAGTGTACCAGAGTCTGGTAGGACCAGGCTAATGTACCAGAGTCCGGTAGGACCAGGCTAGTGTACCAGAGTCTGGTAGGACCAGGCTAATGGACCAGAGTCCGGTAGGACCAGGCTAGTGTACCAGAGTCTGGTAGGACCAGGCTAATGGACCAGAGTCCGGTAGGACCAGGCTAGTGTACCAGAGTCTGGTAGGACCAGGCTAATGTACCAGAGTCCGGTAGGACCAGGCTAGTGTACCAGAGTCTAAAATGTAGACTCTGGTAAAATGTAAAGATATTTTGTGTAAGAAGTATCCAAATCAGCCTTCAAAAACCAACACGTTGGGAGGCTGTGTAACATTAGAAAAATAAATCCCTGCTAATGTCGTTCAACCCCTAAATTCCCAGAAAAAAAAGGGCAAGGATTGTTAGCTAAAGAAAAAGACCAAAACATCTGAAAAACATAAAATATATAGTTACATTTTGTTGCCAGGAATTGTTATACATGTTTCCAAGTTTAAGATTCATAAGTGAAAAAGATAGTTTTGGCCAATAAACCACACAAAATGCATATAACAGCACTAAGAAACTGATGGTAACAACATGGAAAAGGCACTTTCCATTTTATGGGACCTTTAAGTCGCTTAAAGGATCATTACGTGAAGCTGCTTAGCTCCCGGCAGACAGCGGAGGAATGTCGTTGGAGCTATGCTCTTTTACCCTGATTAATCAGTCAGAGATGAAGGCTGAATGCTTCCTGAAACCTGGTGACTCACTTCACTTGTTTGGCGTATAAATATTAGGGTTGGGGGGGAAAAATCGATACAGCATAGTATTGCAATATTTTCTGTGGCAATACTGTATCGATACACAGACGCCAAGTATCGATATTTTATTCTATATGTGTTGGTCAGTTTGTCTGCTTGACATAATCCCCATTTTGCAGCAATAAAATTTAAGTAAGATGAACAAACACAGAAAAATTTATCTTTTTAGATAAAACAGATGTTGACAAAGTTTCCTTTTGGGGACATAATTTGAAATTGGGAAAGGTTTGGAGTTGGAAAAAAGTTAATATTGCAATATGTTTGAAATCGCAATAATATTGTATCGTGACGTAAGTATCGTGATGATATTGTATCGTAAGTCATCTGTGATTCCCACCCCTAATAAATATTAATCTGAAAAGTATACAACAAGTAGATGCGACTAGGCAATCTGATTGGTCGGCTAGACATTTAGAACGTGCTCCAGTCGGCATAACGGCACACCAGGCGTATCACTTAACCCCTTGTTTTGTCTTCCCGTCACCCGTGGAACTTTTTAGTATCATTTTAGTAAATATTAAATTTAAACTTTTCAAACATTTTGTTGTTCTTTTTTTCGACACACTCTCATTTTTCATGTTTTAGGTCACTTTTTCCTGTTTTTGTCTATTTTTTTCCCTGCGTTTTTGAAGCTTTTTACGACATTTTTGTCACTTTTTTCAACGTTTTTATTTTTATTTTTTTGCCGTTTTGTCTTGATTCCCAGTCCGTCCTGTCCTTTTTTGGTGGACTTTGCATATTCCTCCAGACTGTCTCTGGCATACTATTTGACTTTTTCTACATACTATACTATAAATGTATCACATTTTCGACTTACTATACTATGACTTTTTCATCACTTTTTTGACATACTATACTATGAATGTATCACATTTTCGACTTACTATACTATGACTTTTTTTATCACTTTTTTGACATACTATACTATAAATGTATCACATTTTCGATTTACTATACTATGACTTTTTCATCACTTTTTCGACTAAGATTGTTTTTTAACGTAGGCTACATTATTTTGTAATACAGTGGCTACAGACTCTGACCCAGGTTTGATTCCCAGTCAATCCTGTCCTTCTTTTGTGGAGTTTGCATATTCTTCCAGACTGTCTCTGGCATACTATTTGACTATATGTTAGCTAGCGCTAGCTGATACTAGCAATTTCTAGTCGGCGACATATTTTGGGCTTCATTTAATAAACATAACCTGTAGTAGTACACACTCGTATGTGTATTATTTTGATTACAATGTGTGGAATTACTTTACGTTGCCTATATTTATTTCTGTTTCTCACTGTTAATCACCAGCGTTTGTACAGCCATCAACTGGGGGTCACCATTGTTGTTTATGTGTGTGTGACTTCAAAAACTGTAACTGGGAGTACAACCATCTGGTATGAGTTCACAGGGAGTAAGTTACTGGTTTGACTGCCGTTCCAGTGCGCTTTCACGGGCAGAAGGTTGTGAAAACACGAGTTACGGACTGCCTGGAGCAAAGCATAATTCTTCAGAGCTTAACACAGTGGTTCAGAAAGTCAAAAATCCTGTTAAGTTTCTTGATTTTTTATTTTGATTATTGGCCTACAATGTCTAAACCATCCGAGGTAGACCGACCACGAGCTACGGGGATGTGAAACCAAAGAGCATTCCCCCGTAGAAGCCACAAGTCTGTATGAAATCCACCTGGTTTTAAGAAAAACGTTTTATTCACGATGTCATGGAGAAGTACTACACTACCCACACTCCTTAGCGAAAAACAGCGACGTGTCTGATTGGTGGAGCTTGTTGTTACCATGGAAACACAACCACCCGCGAAAAGTTTAAGTGAGCTGCCTGGCTACCACTGACTGACCGTTTCTGTACACAGTCTTGTAGGTACCTTTTGCCTTTTTTTCCGTTTTCTAAATGTTTTTTTGTATGCGCCGAATCAACACGAGTCATCTCGTAGCTGGTTGGTTTGTGAAGGTGTTTTGAATTGAATCACGAGATGTCGCCAAAGTGCAACTTCCTGACAGTTAGAAAAAAAAAAAAACTTTTCAGAAAATCCTCCTCCTCTGCCTCTGATGTGAAGCCGGCGGTGGGCGCGGTGTGACCGGAGCGGTGCATCATGGGAGAATGTGTTCCATTTGTCGAGTCGACTCAGTTGTAAAGCCTGTGTTAGCATCATAAAAAAGACTACAAGTCCCATAAACGAGTGTGGGACGAGTCGTATCACCGCCTGACTGAAATACAAGGGATAGAGGTGACCCTTCCGTCTACTCTAGTCCGACTCTGAGCCACCGCAGACCTACAGCATCTCCAGCCGTTAGCCAAAATGGTAAGATGCGACGTTATGTGCTTTTTTAATTTTTTTTGTTGGATTTTAAAGGTTCAATAGTATCATCTCAGTCTTCTATCAAACGTCAAAAATTGTAAAATTATGCGTAAATAGTTGACATTGAAAAGATAATTTAATCTAACTTTATGCTAACAGCATTATCTCGTATTTAATGGAGGTTTTGAATTTGCTGAGTGATTTTTTTTTAATGCTTAAAAGCGTCAAGGGCAACGCTCTCGCACGCAGGTCTGTTGCGCAGTTTCAACACGCAGGTTAGAAATGATGGTTGAATGAAAACCTCCAGAGATGTAGCTACACAGCAGGAAACTGCAGCCGAGAGGGCAGGCTTGTTTGTTTGAGTGCAGGGACTTGCTAGTCCGCTGTACATTCATGCATCTGCCTCCATTTTAATAACCCGGCTGTGGCGTGGCGTCATTGTCAAGTTCGGCCTATTCTTTTATCCAGTCGGGGTGAACCAATCATGACAGCAGTTTGAGCAGTTTTGAATCTTGCTTTACTCGTTGAGCGAAGTTGCAGCCAGCCAGTTTTAAATATGATGCAAGGTGATTTCTCAATGTCCTGGGAACAACCTTCATTTCGGCTTGCAAAAAAAAAAAATCACTCCGCGTCATTAATTGTACTTCAATTCTACTGGTTGGCTCTATTTTATCCATTATTTCGCACGTTGAGGAGCGTTGGAAAGTTGTGTTTTAGGACAGTTAATCTGCTGTTTGATTGTTTTTTATTTCATGCCGAATTAAAGAGGGACATCCACTGCTAAAGCTAGTCTAAAATTAAACCGTATGTCGTATCCACCCTTACCAGTATGCAAGGTCATTTCTACATTGCACGGATTTCTAAATGGAGTTTGGTTTGAAGTCCCCTTCGTACAAAAGGGGCAGAGTTCCACAGGAGGTGGAGCCACCAATGAAGGCCTTTTACACCAGCAGCCTCACTGTGAGGACTCCATCCATTAAATAAAGGCCTAGTAACTTCAGACCAAAAATGCATGTTACTGCTGCCTCGTTTCCTGGGGGGTGATGGTGCAGTGGATGTGACACATGCCTTTGGTGTGGGAGACCTGGGTTCAATTCCCACTGCAATACATTAACCGATGTGTCCCTGAGCAAGACACTTAACCCCTAGTTGCTCCAGAGGCGTGTGGCCTCAGATATATGTAGCAACTGTAAGTCACTTTGGGTGAAAGTGTCAGCTCAATGACATGTATTGTAATGTTTCCTCCCTCTGTTTATCTAGGTCAATGACACATAGCAACCAAACCTGTTTTTTTGTTGTTTTTTTTTCCCCCAGCCCGAACCAATCCGTGTTGTGGTGACCGGCGCTGCTGGCCAGATTGCCTACTCCCTGCTGTACAGCATCGCCAAGGGAGATGTGTTCGGGAAGGACCAGGTAAGACTGAGCCTGATCTCTTGATTACATAACCTGACCAGCAGCAGCAGAGGCCCCTTTACCCCGAAGCTGATCTCTGCACAGACAAATGGGCATGACTGTTACATAATGGACTCATCATGAAAAATACATGGTTTATTCTGGGGTATGCCATAGGGCTGTCAACGAATATTCTAAATTTGAATATATATTCGAATAGTTTTACGAATTTCGAAGGTGAAAATTAATATTCGAATTGAAAAAAGAAAAAAAAAACGTCTGCTTGGCCGGATATCGCATAATTTTGACGTCACGATGTCGCGCGCCACCTTGGATGCATGCGCAACCAGATGTTCGAATAGTTAGAATATTCGTTTGTTATTTTAGAGGGAATATTCGAAAGTAATTTTTAAGCAATTTTGACAGCACTAGTATGCCATCAGCTGATTGGAGTCCTTTTTTCAGGGGAATATTATAAGTCAGAAAACGTTTTTAAACGCAAGAAGGAATACCATAATATTTTCAGTACAGATGTTCCAGTACTTGTTTACCTTCCTGATGCCGATTTTCGGTACCTGAACTTGCGTATCGCCTGATACCCAGTACCAAGCCGATACCAGTGCGTTCACAATATATATCCCAATTTTGTCGTTGTATGGCCTGGCTCAGGTTAAACGTGAGCAAATACAGACAGAGAATGAATGCCGTGGAACTTTCTGTTATTTAGTTTGACAATTACTGGTATGGTGATAATTATAATGGGGGGAAACATACATAAACTACTTTCAAAGTATATCTTTTTTTTTTCAGGGTGAATTGCTTGGTATCGGATCAGTGCGTAGACTCTAATCGGAACAACTCTTAATTTTCCGAAATATTCTGCTATTTTTTTGGACTGTATTTTACTTCTGCGTTAAGCCCAATAACCTGATTGGCCCATAAGAGTCACCGTGATAAGGATCAGGACTCAGCTAGTGATATTTATTAGTGATATTAAGTTCCTGTCTGTGTTAGACTATTGTCGGCAAGTCAATAAGCAGGAATCGGGAATGATTTATAGAAATATTGCTGTATATGATTTTACAGTCGGTATAATAAAATGACTTTGTGCCGGAACGCATCAGCGTGTGAGCCTAATTTAAAGAAGTCAAATGACAGTATTTTGTCGTCTTTAACTTGAGATGTGCTACCGTTTCTACACTTTAGAACACGCCGATTTGTATCAACTAAACAACGTGGCATCGTGACTTTGCGTAAACATACACGCCCATTTCCTAAAGCCAAGTGGGGTGTTATCTGTACGTGTTTTGAGCTATGCACTACTTACTTTATTTCATGTTATATTTATTATATCCAACTTTAATTTGTAAAGCACATTTAAAGCAACCAAAGTGCTGGACATTGACATGATTATAAACCCACAAGTAACCAAACAAACATTTACAGGAAATAACTAACAAACTGGAAAATAAAAATGCATAATACAACTCTCAATAAGTCTATGGCGCTGGAAAAGGAGTTGCTTTTAATCTCATTGTAGCTGTGTATAACGGGACATTAAAAGGCATTCTGTTCTATATTTTGGGGAGTTTCAGGTAATACATTTGCCCGCCCCCCCCCTCTTGTTTTTCAGCCAATCATCTTGGTCCTGCTGGACATCCCCCCCATGCTGCCCGTGCTGGACGGAGTCGTCATGGAGCTGCAGGACTGCGCCCTCCCACTGCTGAGGGGTGAGACAACACGGTTACTGGGTGTCTGAACCAAAACACTAACTTGGCCAAAAACACACTGCTGTCTGTCTGTCTGTCCCTCCCCTGTGGGGAGGGAGGGGCAGTGTCTGTCTGTCTCTCTCTCTCTTCATCAGTCTCTCTCTGTGTCTGTCTGTATGTGTCTTTTGGTCTCTCTCTATCGGTCTGTGTCTCTCACTCTGTGTGTGTGTCTCTCTCTCTCTCTATCTGTCCGTCTCTGTCTGTCTCTCTCGATCTGTCTCGCTGTGTGTCTCTGTCTCTCTCTCTCTCTCTTTCTCTGTTTCTGTGTCTCTGTCTGTCTCTCTCTCTCTCTGTGTCTCTGTCTGTCTCTCTCTCTGTCTCTCTCTGTCTGTCTCTCTCTCTGTATCTCTGACTGACTCTGTGTCTCTCTCTGTCTCTGTCTGTCTCTCTCTCTGTGTCTGTCTCTCTCTCTCTCTCCCCTGTGAGGAGGGGATGGGGGGGAGTGTCTGAAATAAAGGCCTCTGGTTGGCCCGTAGTTAACACTCCCCAGTAGCCAATCAGATCAGTGGAGGGCCAACAATGAACGGAGGAGAGCCGTGAACTCTGACTGAAGTCCAGTCCGACAGCTGCACTTTTACTACTAACGGGCAGACCCCGAACGCATCTTATCACCAGGATCAGCCGAGGCGGCAGGAGTTTATCTCAGAGACGTAGTAGTAGTAGAAGAAGAACGGGTACGGAGAAGGCTGACAGATACAGATGTTGTTTGAGAAGAAAATCAATGCCCCTAATCAGTACCAATACATCCTCCCTTATCGTTATCAATACCGTGTGTTCCTACAGCAGAGGAACTGCTGTTATCTCGACAGAGAGAAAGATAAGATATCTTACAGCTCAACAGGCCGTTAATAAAGGTCAATAAATAACAAGTTTCAGAGTAAAAACGAGGTGAAACCAGATGCACACGGGACCAGTGTTACCTGGGACCTCTAGGAAATTGTAATAACTAGTGCAGAGCCCGTTGAAAATGTGTCTGTTTGGTAGGCCGATAGCTTGGCCTGTGGTATTGCTGCTTGTAGAATTCATCAAAACCAAATTGTACCCCAAAATGACTTACAGAAGGACCCCACATCAGAGGGAGACACTGTACTACTGTATTTACCTGAGAATGCTCCAACGATCTGCTGCAACACAATTTTAGCACATATACAGTACAGGCCAAAAGTTTGGACACACCTTCTCATTCAATGTTTCTTTTTTATTTTCATGACTATTTACATTGTAGATTCTCACTGAAGGCATCAAAACTATGAATGAACACATATGGAATTATGTACTTAACAAAAAAGTGTGAAATAACTGAAAACATGTCTTATATTTTAGATTCTTCAAAGTAGCCACCCTTTGCTTTTTTTGATAACTCTGCAAACCCTTGGTGTTCTCTCAATGAGCTTCATGAGGTAGTCACCTGAAATGGTTTTACCTTCACAGGTGTGCTTTGTCAGGGTTAATTAGTGGAATTATTTTCCTTATTAATAAAAAAGCAAAGGGTGGCTACTTTGAAGAATCTAAAATATAAGACATGTTTTCAGTTATTTCACACTTTTTTTGTTAAGTACATAACTCCATATGTGTTCATTCATAGTTTTGATGCCTTCAGTGAGAATCTACAATGTAAATAGTCATGAAAATAAAAAGGAAACACATTGAATGAGAAGGTGTGTCCAAACTTTTGGCCTGTACTGTACGTGTATATGTACAGTATATGTGTTTTTTTTTTTTTTTTTTTTAATTGTGTGACCAAAATAAAGTGACTCCATGCTGAACACGTCCCACCCCTTACAGAGGTGATCCCCACTGACAAGGTGGAGGTTGGCTTCAAGGACCTGGACGCGGCCATCTTGGTGGGCTCCATGCCCAGGAAGGAGGGGATGGAGAGGAAGGACCTGCTGAAGGCCAACGTGGCCATCTTCAAGACTCAGGGAGCCGCCCTGGACAAGTACGCCAAGAAGACCGTCAAGGTATACAATACTACAGGTTCCTTTTGCTGATTGATAGTAGTAGATAGAGTTTTAGTTGTACCGTTTAACTCCTGTTGTCCTCGGGTCAAGTCTCAAAACTTTCGCGCTTGCAAAGTTTTTCTTCTATCAGAATTGTGGGTCTTCTTTGAAACAAATTGCCCAAAAAAAACACAAAGATTTGGCAGTTTTTAATTCAATTTATAGCCTTTTTAAATGGTTTGAAAATGGCATCTAAACTTTGACATTCTGTGATTATCCATCAACTGACTGTACCTTCCTCTGATTTTAACTAATTGGTCAAAATAATTCATAAGTTTTGCGTCAAAACCTTGGGGGGAAAAAGGCAATGTTTGTTTTTGTAAAAGGACAACAAGTGCGTGGTCGACGAGGAAGACGACACGAAGGTTAAACAAGGGGAAGAGAAATAGCTTATCCAGCGACTCTTGTCGTCCCGATTTGAAGACAAAGCACAAGCAGCCACTGCACGGCCAATACACTGACACTAGAAACCTTTTTATAAATTACATATATAATGACAGAATTTGTATTGTTTGTTGGTCGCAGCGTCTGTTAGCAGTTAGCTAGGGCTGGGCGATGGGGAGAAAATCAGATCTCACGATATTCTTGACCAAATACCTCTATCGATATTGCGGCGATATTCTGTGGTTGACAATTGGTGCTTTAACAAAATATCTTCACACTTAGATTTTAGATAAATAATCTATGCTTGTTACACACAGCAGCACACACACACACATGCAGAAGATTACAAATAAAAATATTAGGGTGCAAATCCTCCATCATAACAGCAATGCTCCGAGGTCCAAACGCGCCTGGCTTTTTAAAGGGAATGGGAGATGATCTCTGATTGGTTGATTACATGTTACGCCCAAAACACACCTCTGATTAATGAAGACCCTAAGTACAACCCTTTTGACCCTTTTTTTTTACCGCCGTCAAACTAGCAGCAGTGGATTTGGACACGCCATGAACGCACCGGCGCTGAGATGGTTAAAATAGGGCCCTGTGTGTTTATGGTTCAGGTCTTAGCTGGCTTATTAAACAGATGTCAGTGGGCTGTGAAAGCTCTCCTGACTCTACTTCCTGCAGTTGTAGATCTGATTCACTAGTTTCTTAAATGGCTTAAATTAGAGACGAAGGACGCATCAAAGTTGCACTTCCACCGAAGGGCAGTTTGTTTATTGATTTTTCAGTGACATAACAAAATCAAAAGGTAACATTTCGGGAATCGAAACAGTGTCAAGTACAACAAGTAGAGAAATAAAAATAATAATAAAAAAAAAAACACCAACCCAGGAACAAATACACAGAACAAAACAAAAAACAAAATGGTCACCCACTGCTAATTAAAAGCCCAATATATTCACTTACACAGAGATAAACAAAAAACATCCCAGCATGCTACAAATTCATACAGGAAAAAAACTCACAATAAATAGACAATCAGGGTGGTTACTCTGGAGTAGCCGTAAAAATCAATCCCTCAACATGTGCAAAAAATGGACCCCAAATTTTATTAAACTTTGCAAGAGAGCCATGTATCGAGCACCTAACTTTCTCCAACTTTACAAACTGAAGGATGTCCCTGATCCAAGATGAGTGAGAAGGTGGCGCAGGAGATTTCCACCTCAAAATCAGACTTATATTTAGGAAGCTGCAAAGTAGGAGGTAAAAACAAACAAAGCGGTACATGCTGTTGGATCAAATGGAGGGCAGTTTATTTTTTACTGTAGCCTCGGCTTCTTATTCTTTTCTTTCAGCGTTGAAGTTGTGTTAATTCTGTATTTTCACCCGCCTGCGTGTCACCGTCACATCTGATGGAGAAATGTTTTTATATATATTTTTTTTTTTTTTAGGTTCTGGTGGTTGGAAACCCAGCGAATACCAACTGTCTGATCGCCTCCAAGTCTGCTCCATCCATCCCTAAAGAGAACTTCTCCTGCCTGACCCGACTGGACCACAACAGGGCCAGCTCCCAGGTACACACACACACAGACACACACACACACACACACACACACACACACACACACACACACACACACACACACACACACACACACACACACACACACACACACAGAGACGCACACAGGTGCTCGCGCGCACAGACAGACACATAGAGACAGAGAGAGAGACACACACACATGGAGACAGAGAGACACAGAGAGGGACAGACACACACAGAGACACACACATAGAGACCGAGACACACACACACACACATAGAGACAGAGAGACCCACAGAGGGACACACACACATAGAGACCGAGACACACACACACACACATAGAGACAGAGAGACCCACAGAGGGACACACACACACACAGAGACCGAGACACACACACACACACACACACACACACAGACACACACACACACACACACACACACAGACACACACATAGAGACAGAGAGAGACACACACACACAGAGAGACACACACACACAGAGACACACACACACAGACAGAGACACACACACATAGAGACAGAGAGAGACACACACACATAGAGACACACACACACACAGACAGAGACACACACACATAGAGACAGAGAGAGACACACACATAGAGACACACACAGACAGAGACACACATACACACACAGACAGAGACACACACACATAGAGACAGAGAGAGACACACACATAGAGACACACACACACAGACAGAGACACACACACATAGAGACAGAGAGAGACACACACACATAGAGACACACACACACACACACACACACAGACAGAGGCACACACACACAGACAGAGACACACACACACAGAGCCAGAGAGAGAGACACACACACACACAGACAGACTTTTTTTTTTTTTTTTTTTTTATAACCTATGACTCAAACCGACTAATCGATTTATCAAAATAGCTGGCGATTAATTTAATAGTAAACTAATTGATTCCTGTTTTCAGCTCTAGTACGGATGTTTTTTTAAATTTATTTTATTACAGAGACGGTGCATATTAATAAACATTTCTGTCAATATGCCAGAGTTTTTCATCTGCAGTCTCTAGACAGATGGTAAAAAAAAGTTACCCTAAAAGAATGTAAAATTACTCATTTACATGACAATAAAACATTTAAAATACATTTGGTAAAAGGTACTATTAAGGCAAAAATGTACAATAGGAGCACAACAGACCACAATCAGACAAACATTAGACAAACAATTAATACACAAACAGGGTCAAAAAGCCAACAGGGGGCAGCGTCAAGGAGTTAATGTTGACAGTTCTGATTATCAATGAGCCATTTCTTTAGCTGGATCTTGAATGTACTGTAAGTGTTTAGATTTCTGATGGTTATGGGGGTGAGGTTCCACTCTGTAGCAGCTCGAACAGAGAAATATGGCCAAGTACACTTTTCCTAAATGGAATGATAACAATCTCCCCTCGCTGCACCTCTGGTTCTGCTGTGATCAGCTGTTCCTGATGTTGACGAACTGATGGAGAGAAGGGGATGATAAACCGTGAATAATTTTATAGACAAGACATAGTTTTGAATATTTAACCATATTTTCCCAGTTAAGTAATCTGTATTTTTGCAATATTGGACAATGATGAGAAATGCTTGGTTTTTTTTTGTCCAGGATTTTAACAGTTTGTTTATAAAGTGATGGTACACTAGCTTGTGACCAAATGGGTAAACGGTAAGTGATATGTGACAAGTTCGAGTGCATGTACATTTTTGCTGCCTGTGTGGACATTTGATGGCGAATTTATCTAAAATTACTGAGGTTGAATTTGATTTGATTACAGACCTGTTTACCATGTGATGTAAATGACAACTTTGAATCAATTGATACCCCCCCCAAATATCTGTAATCGGACACGATGCAACCTTTCTCCTGACATTAAAACATCCGGCTCAACATTAAAGTTGTTTAAAAACAAAGACTATTGAATGGGAATGTGCAAAAAAAATATTGACCTATTTAATATTTATGAACACTAATTTTTCATTAATGATCAGCAAGTGACATGACATTTTATGTACCGTTCTTGCATCGCCAATAACTGTATACTTTACAAATGAACAGAAAACCATTTATTTATTTATTTATTTTTTTATTTGAATGACTTTAGTCTTGATCCCAGCGCTGCTGTTTGTGTCCCTGGCCTGCAGGTGGCGATGCGTTGCGGCGTGTCCTCCGACAAAGTGAAGAACGTCATCATCTGGGGGAACCACTCGTCCACCCAGTACCCCGATGTCCACCACGCCAAGGTCAACCTCCACGGCAGCGAGACGCCCGCCTACGACGCCGTGAAGGACGAGACCTGGCTCAGAGGAGACTTCATCTCCGTGAGTGCTCGCCGCTTCTCGTTTTGGGTTTCGTTGTGAAGTCGCGGGTGTCACGATTCTGCAGATCAGCGATTTTTCGATTTTGATTGTGAAGCTCCCGCTGTGTAACGTGTTTTAAGTTGTTCATTATCAAAATCTGGGTTGGCCCGTTCACAAACTTGTCCTTTTTCGTGAATATTTACCACCGCCATCAATTCCAAGTATTCCTATTGGCTTGATATGTTACGTTTGCATTCGCATGAACTGGGGCAGACGCTCCATATTCATGCGCCATCTTGAAATATGGTAGCCGGTAAGGGACAAACTGGACATACTGCTCCGCCTTTCTGCTAACGCTGCTAATGGGTATCGTAGCTTCCCGGCAAGTTTGAAGAAGGAAACATGGAGGACCACCCGTATTCAAAATCCAAATTGTACCTTGCAACAACAGTAGGAGTTTCTCAGAGTTTACGAGATGCCCCTGAATGCCCCATTAGTTTAATGAGGTGCACATGAATGCACCATGGAGTCCGTCGGAGCCCACGTAACTCACTCGTGTGGGTGTGGAGAACCGGTCCTTTTTAAAGCTATTCCGATTCCTGAAATGACGTCTAAGAAATGCTTTTGTGTCCGTTTTGGTGAGCCCACCATTTTAAAAGTAGCCTACATTTACGGTAGCTAGCTAACGGTAGACTGCAGAGAGAGGGTGATATTGTTACGTCACAAATATCTGTAGCAGGAAAAGCCGTGGCAATGCTACGACGCCGAGCAAACCAATAACAGTTGTTGAGGTCTTCGTCGCCACAACTTGTAGTTACGTTTCTGGGCTACGACGTAGGGTCTGTATTTCAAGTCGAAATCAAAAGCTCGCTTCGATTGATTACAAAGATCTATTAGGGTCATTTTAGTAGGGTTGCCACCTCTTAGTCGACTAATCGCTCGTTTTGGTCTTAGTCGACTAAGATTTCTTTAGTCGATTAGTCATTTTTTATGCTTATTCATGCTTAATTATTTATTTCCAAGAAACTTCTGAGCACATTTATGGTAAACACGAGATTTAAAGTGGTGCTTTTGCAGGATTAATTGTGGAGAAACTCAGTTTTACAGATGGTTAATTAACTACATTTATATTGTGCTTTTCTAGTCTTAACCACCTCTCAAAGAGCACAGCTCTGTCAATTAAATCAACTAATCGATTAGTCGACAAAATCCTATAAGTGTTAGTCGACTAAGGAGTTCTTTAGTCGAGGACAGCCCTACGTTTTAGTAGACGGAAAATAAGTTTTTCTTCCATGTATCCTTCCGGCTTTGTTCTACTTCAGGTTTTTCACTTTCTGTCCTCTTTTTTTTCTAACCTTCTTCGTCTTCGTCTTCGTCCTGCAGACGGTGCAGCAGCGCGGAGCTGCCGTCATCAAAGCCAGGAAGCTGTCCAGCGCCATGTCTGCCGCCAAGGCCATCTGCGACCACATGAGAGACATCTGGTTCGGCACCAAGGAGGTCAGTGTGGACGGAGAGAGAGCGAGACGGATGTCAAATATCAAAAGTGATAAAGAAAACATGAATAAATCACGAGCGCGGTGGATTCCCAGCTCAGCTAGAGCGGGTAACGCAGCTCTGCCGACGGACCAGAGTCAGTCAGCACCGGGGAGCGGACCGAGGGCACAGGGCTGGTGGCTAGCTGCTAGTTAGCTGCAGCAGCAGCTAATATTAGAATATTAGACCCAGCACCGGAGGTCTGATCCCCATGATCTGATCCCGAACCCCCGGTGACTCTCTGCCAGATCAGCAGTGTAATGGCAGCAACAGAAAGTTTGCTGGGATTGTTAACGGTGGCGTAACGGTAACCGAAATTCTGTTTCCTCAGCTGGTTCGACTCTCTTGGGGCGGAGTTGTCTCCGGTAGGTAGAGACAGAGTAAGGCAGGGAGAGAGGGGAATAAATAAATGTGACATGAAATAAAATTGCCCCCAAGCATTCCAAAGTAATTTTACACTGGTAGGCTACGCTGGCGCTGTTGCCTTGGAAATGACAACATCCGGTCTCTGAATATAAAAAAAACAAGCCTTTTTTTTTTCATTTCTATTTCAGAGTGATTTTATTTTTGTTATATGAAAATCATAGCATATTTCAAATTTCTCCCATCCCCTTTTGACCATGAAACGGAAAGAACACCTTGTATTCCAATTTCAAATGTATTTTAAAACGAAAATCCGATAATCATCGTTTTTTGTTTTTCAATACCTGTTTATGAAATGAAAATCGAATAAACGGAAAAAGTACACGGACCAAAAGTGACTCTGAAATGGTGTATTTCAACCTAAATAGAAAATTAAAAAAAATGTATAATTGTTTTAGATTTTTAAAACAAATCCTATCAATAACTTAAATAGAAAAAAAATCTCTTCAAACAACTGTAGTCAAACGAGTGAAATCTTATGGCGTGTTCACACCAAGGCGCATCGCTTTCTGGAATCCGGCAGCACGATTCCAAACAATTTGCGCAAGTTAAAATATTTAAAACTTGAGCGAGAAATTTGCGTGTAGCTGCGTCTCGAAAGCCAATCGGTGTTTAGAAAGGAGTAGAGCTGGGCGATTGGTTTCCCTAAAAAAATCTGCTCTTTCTCGAAGTGCAGTCACTGTGCAGTGTGCAACAAAGATTGTTAAACATCCAAATTATTTAGTCTATACTGTATTTGGATCAAAAAAAAAAAACATCCAGAAAACAATAATTTTAAAATCTGTTTGCTTGTCGTCTTGCGGACAGACCTGATAAAGTATGAATTCACACTTCTTACAAATAAGCATCGTGATGTTATTTCGACATACATTTTATTTATTTTAAGATTATTTTTGGGGCTTTTCCACTTTTTTTTTTTTTTTTTTTTTTTTTTTTTTAATTGATGGAACAGCTTAGGTGAAAAAGGAGAGAGAGGGAAGACCTGCAGGAAATCGTCACAGGTTGGATTTGAACCCTGCTCTACACACTGAGCCAACCCGGCCACATTTCAACATACTTTTAAATTTGTTTATTGCAATTTAAAAAAAACTGCACTGCACAATCTAAACTTGAAGTCACGCTGGAAGTGGCAGATATCAGACGTAACGTTTACTGCCTGGAGAAAGCAGTAAAACTTTATGCCAGGCTGTGAATGTTTCTGTCTGACAGGGACTAAGGCCACATTTTTGGCATTTTTATCTCTGCAAGTCTGTGAAGAAGTGTAACGTGTAGCCGAAGAGAAGTTTTCAAGGACTTTAGATTCACTTACAGGGCTCCAGACTAACTTTTTTTTTCACTAGGAGCACAGTGGCCCCCAGCTGAAAATTGTAGGGGTGCAACCACAAAATTTAGGAGCACACACCGTAAATCAACATGCTAACCAAATATTCACATTTCTACTAATTTCCACTGTATTACTAATAAATACTTTGGTAATAGATGCAGAAATTACAAATGGCTGTTTCAAATTGAGTTTCACATTTCATTTTGCACTTTTGAAAATGCAACCATAGACAGTATATAGGATGCAACATAAAAGGTTAACTGACAGCACCATCGCTGTCGTGACTGTACAAATATTAAATAAATATACCAGCTCTAGTCTCCAGTCTACAATTACAAAGAATTCAACTTAAAATTAAAGACTCATTGTTTAGGCTACTAAAATAAAAATAAACCCCTCCCTCTCTCCTCCCAAACCTGCCCTACAACAATTATTAATTTCTTACTCACTGTAACTTTTATTCTTGTATTTATACTATTTATTTTTTTAGCCTGTTTTATTTTCATCATGACAGTTTTCTTTTTAATTGCTCTTTAATGTTTCATGTAAAGCACTTTGAATTGTTCTTTTTTTTGTAATTTTTCTTAGTGGAAAATCTTTTGGAACTGTAGTTGGAGCATAATTGCTGTACACATTAAAACTAATCCAGGCTTTTTTTTCCAGAAGAGATTTTTTGTTTCCAGCCTGATCAAAATTGCAAAAAAAACAAAACCAAGAAATTTAATGAACATGAATGAAGAATTCTTTTAATAAATTGAGATTTCACGTCTGTTTTCCAACGGTCAGGAAGTTGACCGCAGTTTTTAACGGATTGTGAAACAACATAATCTCTTTAATCTCATCGCTCTTTACATTGACTTTGATTCTCTCACTTTGGCTACGTTACTATATACACTTACAGAGTAGCCTTTTTTATTACTGTTATTTTTGGCTTGAAGTTGACTTTGAGCAACTTAACAATTTCCCAGAGGGATCAATGAAGTATTCAGATTCAGTATCTGATGGTTGTTGTTGACTTGTTGTTGTTGTTGTTGTTGTTGTTGTTGTTGTTAATTCAAACTGACTGAAGTTGCGTGTCCTGCTGATAGGGTGAGTTCATCTCCATGGGCGTGTACGCTGCTGGAAACTCCTACGGCATCCCAGAGGACCTCATCTACTCCTTCCCCATCGAGATCAAGGTCAGTTCAACCAATCAGCTGCCAGCCGTGTGTCTGAATATTTGGTGATTTCTTTTTTTTTTTTTTTTTTTTTTTTTTTTTTTATAAATATAAAAAAAAAACGATTTCCCTAACATTAGTCTATTTAGTAATTATTTATGAGTCATCGCTAAAATAATAAATTGTCAGAACAGAGGAACATTAAAATATATTAAAGTTCTGATAAATAAAATGTATAAAAATACAAACTTTAGATATGAGACTTAAAGTCCTTTTGAACAAAAACAAATCGGTGTGTTTCCAACAGGGAGTCTGTAGAGCGCCCTCTAGTGGACAGACTACACAGGGCCAAAACTCAGAACATGGTTGAAGGGGGTTTAGTCCGTTTTTATTTTTTTTAGTTTGGAAAATGCCTGATATTGGCCCGTCATTCTGTTTAGCCAGACAGTTAAGTTACATTACCCTTTTGTATGCTGCCATATTAGGGCCATGTTGTTTAATATTAGGTATGTTTATATTAGGTATGTTAATATTAGGGCCATATAGGTTAACATTGGCTATGTAGGTGGTAATATTGGGGCCATGTAGGTAGGTAATATTGGGGCCATGTAGGTAGTAATATTGGGGCTATGTAGGTGGTAATATTGGGGCCATGTAGGTAGGTAATATTGGGGCCATGTAGGTAGTAATATTGGGGCCATGTAGGTAGTAATATTGGGGCCATGTAGGTAGTAATATTGGGGCCATGTAGGTAGTAATATTGGGGCCATGTAGGTGGGTAATATTGGGGCCATGTAGGTGGGTAATATTGGGGCCATGTAGGTGGGTAATATTGGGGCCATGTAGGTGGGTAATATTGGGGCCATGTAGGTGGGTAATATTGGGGCCATGTAGGTGGGTAATGTTGGGGCCATGTAGGTGGGTAATATTGGGGCCATGTAGGTGGGTAATATTGGGGCCATGTAGGTGGGTAATGTTGGGGCCATGTAGGTGGGTAATGTTGGGGCCATATTCACAGGTAATATTCACAGAAAAAACTGAGAATTTCCGGGATTATAAAGTCGTACATTTATAAGACAAAACTTTTTGTTGTTGTCAAGGAACCACATGGCTTTACAAGGTTGGATAACCCTCAATGACAGCTCAAACACATCCAATATGGTTAAAAAACTAAAAAGCCAATAATGTGCCCATAATAAGGGCGGAGTCTGACTTAAAGAAAGATCTATTATATCTCTGAGTATTAAGAGGAGCAGAGAATAAAACCCAGAATCAGAAGTTTAAACTGCCCTTTCCCTCCTTCCCTCCGCACAGAACAAGACGTGGAAAATGGTCGACGGACTCCCCATCAACGACTTCTCCCGCGCCAAGATGGACGCCACGGCAGCCGAGCTGGTGGAGGAGCGGGACACCGCGATGGACTTCCTGTCCCAGTGACTGTCGAACCTCGCTGGCCAACAGCAGCAGCACGTAGACCCCCCGATGGCTCGCTGCTCGCGGCTCTGAGAAACAAGAGCCTGCCACTCTTATTAACCGTCCCAGCTGGCGTGTGCGTGTGTGTGTGTGTGTGTGTGTGTGTGTGTGTGTGTGTGTGTGTGTGTGTGTGTGTGTGTGTGTGTGTGTGTGTGTGTGTGTGTGCGTGTCTGTGTTAATAGGCCTCTTCTTCTTCAGGTTTTTAGAAATCCTGATAGATGACCACAACCTGGCCTCCTCCTCCATCTGTCTGTAGGACACGGAGAGAATGTCTCTGTCGTTAGATCATAGCACGCTAGCTGTCCAGAAACTGTTTTCGGAACATGTTATCACCAATAAAACATCGTCGAAACTGACCCACCACAAATCTCCTTCTCCTTTCTTTCATGTTCACAAGTGTCGTTATCGGGGCGACCTCCAGCTCGCCCAGTAAGAGCGTGCGCCCCATGTAGGCGAGGCCTTTAAATTCGAATCCGACCTGCTGCCCTTTGCTGCATGTCTCTCTCTCTCTCTCTCTCTCTCTCTCTCTCTCTCTCTCTCTCTCTCTCTTTTTTTTTTTTTTTTTCTCCCTCGCTCCCTCCACCTTTCCTGTTTATCCATGGTCACTATCAAATAAAGGGAAAAGCCCCAAAAAATAGTCTTAATTACTTAATAGTCTTAATTACACCACTTATATAGGTGTAATATACGGGGGGTGTGGGGGGAGACAGGCCAGTGCACCACCCCACAAAAAACAACCCAGTTATCATTTAATTTACGTAAACCAAGATATTTGCACCATAAATTTATGCAGAGAAATTAACCTTGTGTTGACTTCGGGTCACATTGACCAGTTTTCAATTTGTGTTTTATATCCGAAAATATGGGACATAGAAATGAGCGCTGAAAATGTGTAGAAGAAAATTTTAACAATTTTAAAACGTTGGAAAAAGCAAAAACAAAAGGCGTCAAACGTCAAATTTTTTAAGTTTATTTCTTTTTTTCAATGTTGACGAGAAGACAACCAAATTTTTTGACTCCTTTTTTTTCCTACCGTTTGTTCTGCAGAATGCTGGAAATAATTTCAATTAAAATTTTGCTTTGCTTGTTTCCCAAAAAGCCCCAAGATGATGTCCTCAAATGTCTTGTTTTGTCAAAGATATTCAGTTTCCTGTCCCAGAGGAGAGAAGAAACTAGAACAATATTCACATTTTAACAAGCTGGAATCCGAAGTTTGTACAAGTCTTTGGTACACAGAGACTTTCGCTCCTCGGCTGAACCTGGAAGTTGTTCTGTCCCTCCTCGGTGAAGGCTTTCTCGAAGCTCATATTTATATATGCAGCTGAAGGAGTTGCTACCTCCGCCCAAACAGCTGATTAATTTATGACTCTTCAGAGGAAAAGACTTCTCATCCAGCGGTGTAGTCTGCGTGATACGCAGTAAATACCCACTAAGAAAGCTCCAGGATTTCCATATACGCACTTAAAGGAACACGCCGACTTATTGGGAATTTAGCTTATTCACAGTAACCCCCAGAGTTAGACTAGTCCATACATACCCTTCTCATCTCCGTGCGTGCTGTAACGCTGTCTGACGGCTCCAGCATTAGCTTAGCCTAGCACAGATCCTGCAGGTAACTGGTTCCAACTAGCCTACTGCTCCGAATTGTGACAAAAGTGACAAAATAACACCAACATGTTCCTATTTACATGTTGTGATTTATAGAGTCACAGCGTGTACAAAAAACAACGTAACATGAGACACAGCCGTCTTCTAACCGTAAACAAACCGGGAACTATATTCTCAGACAGGCTTGCTGCGAGCATATCACTCCGCCCAAGTACTATATTCTTCCGCCTGAGAATATAGTTCCCGGTTTGTTTACAGACTTCTCATCCAGCGGTGTAGTCTGCGTGATACGCAGTAAATGCCCACTAAGAAAGCTCCAGGATTTCCATATACGCACTTAAAGGAACACGCCGACTTATTGGAAATTTAGCTTATTCACCGTAACCCCCAGAGTTAGATAAGTCGATACATACCCTTCTCATCTCCGTGCGTGCTGTAATGCTGTCTGACGGCTCCAGCGGCATCAGGCCAGCACAGATCCTGCAGGTGAATGGTTCCAGTAATCCTACTGCTCCCAATAAGTGACAAAATAACTCCAACATGTTCTTATTTACATGTTGTGATTTATAGAGTCACAGCGTGTACAAAAAACAACGTAACATGAGACACAGCCGCCTTCTAACTGTAAACAAACCGGGAACTATATTCTCAGGCGGAAGAATATAGTACTTGGGCGGAGTGATATGCTCGCAGGAAGCCTGTCTGAGAATATAGTTCCCGGTTTGTTTTTTCCACACGCTGTGACTCTACAAATCACAACATGTAAATAGGAACATGTTGGAGTTATTTTGTCACTTTTGTCACAATTGGGAGCAGTAGGCTAGTTGGAACCAGTTACCTGCAGGATCTGTGCTAAGCTAAGCTAATGCTGGAACCGTCAGACAGCGTTACAGCACACACTGAGATGAGAAGGGTATGTATGGACTTGTCTAACTCTGGGGGCTACGGTGAATAAGCTAAATTCCCAATAAGTCGGCGTGTTCCTTTAAAAATGCCCAGTGACCCACAACAACATACTTTCTAAAGGTTTCAATATATTTTTGAATTTCCATCTGAGTTTTCCTTCGCATAGGCTAAATAAAGGGATTTCCACCGTAAATTGGTGCATTAAAGTGTATCAGAATGAAGGAAATGAAGTCTTTGATGCACAACATTTCCCTGGGGGAGGACACCCAGACGCCCCACCATGAGATGTCCATTCTGGTCCATATATTTATGTAGTACAGTATACCTGTTGAAATACGTTAGACTACATTACTGGTCTCATCCCTCTAAAACACATTTTGTTTCCTCTCTCCTCCCGTAATTTCCTTGCGTCTCTCCCGTGCCTCCTCTGTGGGAGGGACCAAGACGCAAGGAAAGGAGGCAAGTGGAGGAGTCGAGGAGGCAATTTAAGTGCTATGGGACACACCCCATGTTTTGTTTTGATCCTGGGCTTGATGGCAAACAAGACGTGACAAGGCTGCCTCTGCTTCACAGTATTGATGCTTTTTCTCATTTTGGCGTGAAAAGCTTTTATTTTTTTATATCCCTCCTCTTCTTGGGTCAAAGTTGACCCCTTTTATTAAAGTTTCCATATCAGAAATTTGGGTTTGCATCAACCAAAATTGCCCCAAAATAACATGGCTGGTTTCATTCAACGCTACCCACAAGTAAAATGAATGACTACTTTCATTGAAATTTGGGGTCTTTTTTATTCGGTTTTATAGGATTTTATAGAACAGAATCCTGACTAAGCTTTCACATAAACCAGTCTGTGATGCACTCAACATCCTCTGATCTTAACTAGTCCAAATAAATCATAATTTCTGCTTTTTATCAACTCAAAAATTAGATATAATGTCAATGAGTAAAACGAAAGCATCAAATGTATGTGAATATATTCCTCCCTCATTCCCGTTTAGTTTGGTTGGTTTCCCCCATATATCTAAGGGTTTCTCCAAGGGAGGACGGTGCTTGCAAAGGTAATTTGCTGATGTAGAAAGGTGAAATTGTGAAATGAATTAATTTACGTAGCCTACCTGTCAACTTTGGAGAAATATTATTTATTTATATTATTATTAATAAAGCCTTGCATTTATGAAGTCTTGGATTTCGTTACAAAGGTCTTATATATGTTTTGCCTTTCCTAGGATTAAGTTCATACCGTAACAAAATTACCTGTTACTAATGTAGGTTAATTAAAAATTGACCGGAGCCTGTCGCTGGATGCACCCGAGACACAAAGTAAACACGCCTCTCTGACCGGTACCGGGGGGTTATCGGTTAAACTGAGCGAGCAGCCGCCGGACTCTAACACCTGTTGATCCGTGCAGGACTTCACTGTGAGCGGACTGTTTAGAGACGATGTGACCGGCAGGTAACGTTAAAGGTTCGCTGCTACTGTAGCAGAGCTGCAAGGAAACGCTGAACTGAGCGGTGTGTTTTCAGTGTTAAACGCTGCAGATGTTCATGCACGACTGTTGTTGGTGATTTCCAGAGGTGGAAGACTTACTCACATCATGTATTGCAGTAAAAGTAGAAAAAACAGTGTTGTAGAGTTAGAAGTTATTTGTCAGTTACAAGTCCTGCATTCAACATTTTCCCTATGTAATAGTACAAAAGTATTATCAAAATATACTAAGTACCAAAAGTAAAAGTGCTCATTATGCAGTGTAATATATTTTATTGGATTATATTATGATCCAATTAATTGTATTGAATATGACCGATAATTTAAATAAAATGTTTTATTTAATTCAAGTAGCCTACTTGAACATAATTATTTTCTAGGGTTTAAAATGTACACAGATTTGACATTTAATGGCACATTTATTCCGCGTGCATGCCGCCGTGTTCATGAACCAGAACTGCGACAATAAATCAGTAAGTTGCTACTCAAAAAAGTTTCTCAAGGTTGGCAGGTCTGAAAATGTGAAAAGAATCGTAAAAAAAAAATTGTATACATTTTGACCCGGGAGGACAACACAAGGGTTAATTTAAATTCAACGCCAATACAATAAAATCCTGAAATCCATTAAGTAAACTGATGGGTGATTTCTGTCTACCTGGACATGATGGGGTCACGTCCTTCAGTATTTTGCAGTGAATGATTTCAACCACGTGGAGGCAGCATCGATCCAAACTCAACATTATTGGATACCTGAGAATGTTTTTAGTGTGTCATGTAATTAATCATTCATGTATTCCGTTGTTTATTCATAATCTCAGGGAATTGAGAATATTTATAGTGCCCTTATTTGGAAAAAAAAAAAAAAAAGAATTTGCAATTGTAAGAAAAAAATAAATAAATTGGACATTAAACCGAATGAAACTGTCGTAACGTGACAAATATGCAGTAAAATATATTCAAAAATAAATATGTTTATACAGTTTGAATAAAAACTTTATTAACATTCAATAAAATACAATAAATGTAGTAGTAAAAATAGACCGAGGTGAATAGGCGGGACATGTTCGAAACTCCCTCTGATTGACGGATTCATTCCACCAATTACCGTTGTACTTTAACCCTCGTGCGCGCTACGTCACTAGCGTTCGGCTCCCCCCGGCTGTTTGCTAGCAGCGGCCAGGCTGTGCTGAGGCTGTCAGCTTTAGAAGCTAACAGCAGCAGGAGGATTGAACCGTTTAACTCGACTTTTTGTGTATAAAACGGAGTCCTCCGGGTCTGAACGGTAGTCTGTCCCGGTCTGACGTTGTCCTGAGGATCTCCCGGTAACGTTAGTGACGTTACTTTGACTGACAGAGGGTGCTCAGGTGGGTGACGTGACGTAGCTTCGTGAGACAGACCTATAGTGGCTGTTTTTGTGCACGAGAAGTCTGTCAAAAAACGAGTCGTTGTCTGCAGCACTGCTTCTGCCCTGCGCGTGCATGTGTGTGCGTGTGTGTCACCAACACAGAATAATAGAAATTACCACAACAACAAAAAATAATTGCATATACTTCAAAATATCTAGAAGATAGGCCCACACGTTACTTTTCTTCTGAACAAGGTTAGCAGTTTTCAACAAGACATCTCATAGTGCTTTGTGTCAGACAGATATAAAAGAAACCAAGGCAACATAAAACGACATAAACGTGATTTTTTTTTAAAGGGGGTTAGGCCTACGGTGGAACACAAATAAGCTAAAATAGGCCCATAAATTAGTAATAAACAATCAAAAACATACACAGTAGTTCTAGGACGTAAGCCAGGAAGACATTCCTCTAGAGAGGAATTAAATTGGCATTTGTGTGATTTTTGGAGAAGTAAACCTAAATCTACAACTGTGATAGTTTGAAGTTTGAAGTGGA
The DNA here is from genome assembly GCF_004354835.1 of Perca flavescens. Taxonomy (NCBI): domain Eukaryota; kingdom Metazoa; phylum Chordata; class Actinopteri; order Perciformes; family Percidae; genus Perca; species Perca flavescens. The sequence goes on from NC_041332.1 coordinate 4,969,262, forward strand.
TTTAAATACAATGAAATAAAAAATAAACTAATAAAACTGTTCCTCATTTTCCTGCTGATGCACTGAAGACCCCGTGCGTGTTTATCCGGACCACGCTTTGATGACATTGACCGTAAATAGATTTTTAAAAGACTCCAAATAATTATTGATTTGACCTTTTAACACGTGACATGTAAAGGGCAAGATAAAGGTCAGCATTACAACATCACTGGGGAAGTTATTCACATGGCAGCTACACATGCAACAATATAAACTACAGAATTATATCATATATACATGTGTATATATATATATATATATATATATATATATATATACACACACACACACACAATTGAGCAGCCGTAACAATACAAAGGAAAATATGTGATAACATTATTAGATAACTTGATAACATTATTACTTGCAATAAATATACAGATACTGCATTAAGTGTACTCAGTTCTAATAGCCCGATTAGGAGTGTGTGATGTTGAGTGGGCTGCGCACACACACACACACACACACACACACACAAAGACAGAGACACACATGCATGTGCATGAACGGGCACACACACACACCACACACACACAAAGACAGAGACACACACACATGCATGCACGGACACACACACATACCACACACACAAAGACAGAGACACACATGCATGCGCATGAACGGACATACACACACAAAGACAGAGACACACATGCATGCGCATGCACGGGCACACACCACACACAAAGACAGAGAAACACACACACACTGTGTGTGTCTGTGTGTGTGTGTGTGTGTGGGAGGGTCTTGTGTTGAGTTCAGGGTCGGAGCTGCAGATCTGTGAGCTTCCTCTGAGCTGAGGATGACGAGGATGTCTGTCGTTCTCCGTCAGATCTGTCGGTGATTTTTCTTTGGGACCATTTTTCACTTTTAAACAAACACGTGGACTCGCTGTGAGCCGACACATCCGTCCGCGGCTTCCTCTCCACAGATCTTAGCGTTGTTGTCTTCTGTCTTTTTAACTGGCTGTACTAAAATGTCTCTAACCGTAGCTGGTAAGTTTACATCCAGGTTGTTACACAGATTTTGGGACTTTTTTTTCCCGTGTGTGTTTGTGTGTGATTAGACTTTTGTCCTTTTCCCAGATGTTAATAAGTAATTTTCTGTTATTCTCAGAGACTATCTACCTTTTCTGTAAACAATACTCACGAGGTTAAAGTACCAAAATGATTTTGGTTTTTCGTAAATTTCCTCTCGTTGAATTCAATTTCGTCCTCAAAAATCTGCAGAACGTTGTCGTCATTTAACTCCAGACACTGAAACGCAAAGAGTTCAGCACCTTTAATTGTTTTAAAATATGTTTAATATTATAATAATATAATAATAATAATAGTAGTATTTGTTGTGTGTGTGATTAGACTTTTGTCCTTTTCCCAGATGTTAACAGGGAATTTTCTGCTTTTCTTTTGTATGTAAACACTACTTAAAGAGGTTAACCCTTGTGTTGTCCTTGGGTCAGATTTGACCCCTTTTCAAAGTTTTGAATATCGGAAATCTGGGTTTCTTTTAATCAAATTGCCCAAAAGAATAACATGGATGCATGTTGTCTGGTGTGGAACCCATATAACATTCTTTGCCGTTGAAATTTATGATTACTTGTATTGAATTTTGGGTGTTTTATTACATTTTATAGCATTTGGTTTTAAAAACAGTATATCTTGACTAAACTTTGACATATATGCAGTCTGTACAATCAATATCCTCTAATCTTAACTGTTAGTCAAAATAATTCATAATTTATGCTTTTTTTTAAAACTTAAAAATGAGGTATAATTGTATATTAATTAGGTTTAATGACCATGAATAAAAAAAAAAAAAATTGATGAAAGTAGGTCTGCTCCCTTTTAGTGGATTAGTCGACTAATCGGTCGTTTTGGTCTTAGTCAACTTAGATCTCTTTAGTCCATTAGTCATGTCTGATGCTGTTTTCAT
>NC_041332.1:4976232-4981232 GCF_004354835.1 Perca flavescens
CAATACCTTTTCAACAGACCTGAAAGTAGGAGAACCTGATGGTTAATCTGGTTAATCTGGTGATGTTCATTAGGGAAGTAACGATGCAAACGTGTAAAGATTACAACCGGTTGAGATAAAACGGCCCAGGGGCACATGTGTCAAACTCCGGCCCCTCGCTGATCTGTCTGTGTGTGTGTGTGTGTCTGTCTGTCTGTCTGTCTGTAAGTCTGTGTGTGTGTGTGTGTGTGTGTGTGTGTGTGTGTGTGTGTCTGTGTCGTCTGTGTGTCTGTGTCTGTGTGTCTGTGTGTGTGTGTGTGTGTGTGTGTGTGTGTGTGTGTGTGTGTGTGTGTGTGTGTGTGTGTGTGTGTGTGTGTGTGTGTGTGTGTGTCTGTGTGTGTCTGTGTCGTCTGTGTGTGTGTGTCTGTGTGTGTGTGTGTGTGTGTGTCTGTGTGTGTGTGTGTGTGTGTGTGTGTGTCTGTGTCGTCTGTGTGTCTGTGTTTGTGTCTGTGTGTGTGTGTCTGTGTTATGTGTGTGTGTGTGTGTGTGTGTGTGTGTGTCTGTGTGTGTGTGTGTGTGTGTGTGTGTGTGTGTGTGTGTGTGTGTGTCTGTCTGTCTGTCTGTGTGTGTGTGTGTGTCTGTCTGTCTGTCTGTGTGTGTGTGTGTGTGTGTGTGTGTCTGTCTGTCTGTCTGTCTGTGTCTGTCTGTCTGTCTGTGTGTGTGTGTGTGTGTGTGTGTGTGTGTGTGTGTGTGTGTGTGTGCAGACCTGACCCGTGGAGTGATGACTGAGTTCCAGGAGAATAACTCGCTGATTTTGATCTGGCCGCATATCAAATAAGGTTCACAATAAATATGGGCCCACTGTCGGTACACGATGCGTTCTGCACATGCGCAAGATAATACTGTTTTACAGAGGATACAACCTGCACGATCTGTTCCACGCTAGCCTATGGCTAGCCTCCACCGGGAAGCTAACGTCAGTTTAGCTAGCAGCTAATTCGGCTAACCGCTAGCTGGCAGCTAGATTCAGTCTAAAATGACATTAAGTCAAACTTAATGGGAGAAGCAGACTACAGCTGCATTAAGACTTTACAGTAATAACAATAAAGACGAGTATTGAGTGATTTGTATTTTAAATGAGCACAAGTCAAGTAGAACTGACGTAACAGCTGTTATATATGTTAACGTTTATTTTCAAGTTTTATTTTGAGGGTCTTTTAAAGTTATTACATGCTGTCTCAGCTCATGGCATCATGACTTTGCGTAAATATACATACCACTTTCATAAAGCCAAATGGCGTTGTTATTGTACGCATTTTCAGCTATCCACGTGTACGCCTACGCTGTATACAGCTGATGTAAACACACCCACCGCGTGGCCTCGCCACGTTGCGTGTTATCGCGAGAACGCGACGTACTACCGCGAGAACAACGTCACACGCCTGTTAAAAAATAAATAAATAAAAAATGGTTGGGTTTAGCAAAAGAACACAGGGAAAGGCTTTAGTAACAAAACAGTGACAAAAACACGGAAAATAATGACAAAAACACGCTTAGGAACACAATAAATGGTTGGGTTTAGGAAAGAAACATTGGGTAAGACTTATTAAAACAAAAAATAAAAATAAAAAACGGCAGAAAAATTGCCACACGCGAACCTAGCTCTCCCCGGGTGAAAGTCCTGTGTTTTACCAAGGGGGTAAGCTTCGCTTCAGAACTCGAGCCATCATGGCGCCATTTTGTTGCTAACTGGCCATCACCTCCTGTTAGCATTCCGCTGACCGCCATTTTTTTTTTACGTCACTTGACGGCGAATAACTTTCCATCTGAAGCGTTTAAAGACTCTATTTGTCCGTTGTTTATTTCTAAAGAAACACGACAATGTATAAAAGGCTCCATTACCTTGTAGCTCACGTTATGGCTCCGTAGCAGACGCTTTTATAACAATAGGCTAACGATTGGGTCATAACCACGAGACTTACTGTCACACAGTAGAGGAATTACCGTATAGTACAGGAGAAGTTCAGAAGTGTGTTTTTTTGCTGTTTTCTTTGTTTTTGGCACTCTTTTCAATGCTCTAGGTCAGGGGGTGTCAAACTCAGCTTCACTAAGGGCCACACTGGGAAATGTGAATCACATGAAGTGCCTATGGTTTATTGACATGCTTTTATTTCATCGAAAAAGTTAAATATTTGTGACCTTAAGACCATATTGACCTATTGCATGTCTCACATAGCCTTCTCGCATACAGTTTACAGACATAAAGCCATTAAAAAAAGTTAGGAAAAAGGTTCCTCAGTCATCGTAGAGTTTAGCAAATCAAGCAAAACAAAGATTACATTTTTAAAAGTAGTAGTAAGTTTCTCAGCCTTGAATATGAAAACTTTCTGGTTGTTTGGGAAATGTCTGAGTCGCAAAGTCGGCAAAAGCTTATTACTGATTTGGCCCGCGGGTCTTGAGTTTGACATGTGTGCTCTAGGTGCTGTTTTTGACACTTTATTCAATGTTTTTGGTGCTTTTTCCGACGTTTTCGGCACTTTTTGTTAGACAATTTTTACACTTTTTCGCGTTTTCATGATGGCTACGGAACGTTTTTGCCATCTTTTTTGGGGCTTTATGAGGCCCAAACTGTAAGTGAGAAAGCTATATGAGACGTGCAATAATACAGTCAAAATATTTAACATTTTCTCTTAAATACAAGCTTGTCAGTAAACTCTGCATGGCTAACCCTTGGGCGTGATCTAGGGAGGCGCAGGGCACAAAGTAACCCTTTTAGGTTTTGGCTAAATATTTCTCAAACCATTTGAGTTTTACTGCTCATATTTGTATACAAGCAACACACATATCTCTGCTACAAATGTGCACTGGAAGTTTGTTTGTAGGACCTACCGTTCTTGAACAATTCCACCACGAGAGTGGCGATAGGTGAAATGTTACAACCTGCCCCATGTGCGGGGTTAGTTGTAACAGATAGAGGGTTAGTTTTAACACTTGTTAAAAAGTTGGATTTAACACAAATAATGCAATAGCATTGTGCTATACACCTAATAAAACTCTATAAAACACTTCCTTATTAAACTCTGCATATTAAATATAATAGTTTAACTTATGTGAGTAAACAACGTCCACAGCCTCCAAAATAGTTAAATGTAACAACTTAATGTTGAATTCACACGCTCTTTTCACATCGTAGGAAAGCACATCGCTATCGCCAGATGAGTGACAATTTTGTTTGGCAAATTTTTCGCTAACCAGTGTATGGTGAAGGCATGTTGGGGGGGGTGGAATTAGCGTTAGCTAACGAGCTCTGCTTCCACTGTAGCCGAGAGCACGGCTGACAGCCCGGGAGAGGCACTGTCTGGTTAACACGAGGTTTTAGCTGTGGCTGTCCTTCCTTTGCCGTACCTGAAGTTGCTGCTGTCTGGAGATTCCTTCGTGCACAACTCGTATTCTTTCGGATTTTTCATACCAAATGTTGTAACAGCGGCCATGTTGTGTATAGTTTAGGGTCCTCGCCACCACCAGACCAATTGGCATTGAACAGATTGAACATGTAGCTGGACTTGAATGGCCTTCTTTTGACTGAAAGTTCTGCCAAACTACAACTTTTTCTGCTCACCAGATCCATGTCCACTTCCTCACAGCCTGCTGCGTAGTGCGCTACCAGCGTAGCGCACCAAGTGCAAGCGTAGGGTTCGGTTCGCTGGGAAAAAATTCTAAGGTTCAGCAGAAACCAGAACCCCGTCAAAAAGCCCAAATATTCAGCCTAATCCGTACACGAATCCTGGATTAGGTGCAGCCCTAATTTTGCATACAGGAAACTCAATAAAGCGGCTCACAGTTGAATAGATTTTGGCTCTCACTGTCACTGAAGTTTGGTTTGATTGTTCAGTTTTTCTTATCGTTTTTCTGTTTCAGATCTCCAGAAAAGATTTCGATGGCTTCAAGAAGATCTTCCACAGATTCCTGCAGGTCAAAGGTCCGGCAGTCGAGTGGGCCAAGATCAACCGGCCGCCGGAGGACTCGGTAAGCACCGGGGGCGGGGGCAGTGGTGTAGTCTTTGTGATATGCAGGTATACAACGTATACCCACTAGGAAAAGTCAAGGTTTTCCGTATACCCACTTACAAAAGCCCGATGATACGTAACAACATCGTGGTCACAGAACGTTCCCACTTTCATTCATAAATTCACCCGTTATCAATGGTCAGATAATTAACTAAAATAAAGAGTGGAGCTTTTTTTCTGCTTTTTATGCATTTGTTAGCCATGGTGATGACGACTGTGAACAATTTATTAAATACTTTTGAGTAAATTTAGGCCCTGTTCATCAGATGTTATTACTAATTGATACAAAACTTGTATGATGATGCTAATTATTAGTCATGGTTTTGTGTGGCAGTGTAGGGGTGTCTATTAATGGGGCTCTGAGTCTGTCAGGAGGTCTGACATCTACCGTATCAGCAGAGCAATCACGTAATGCACAGCAGACTGTGGTGCAGGTGGATTATTTTATGAAATATAGTGAATTTATTCTTGTAATAGCCTATTGTATTATCACTTTATTTTTCTCAAAACCACGACCTTAGAGAACACAGATGAGATATGCTGTATTTTGAATGTGCACAAAGTTTTGAGCATGAGCAGAAATCTTGCTCCAACACATCTGAAATATTACAGTCCAGGGGTTTATTAATTCATAAAAAATAATTCATGTATCATTCAGGTGAATAATTTTAATATGCACATTTAAGGAGGTTACTTCCTCAACAGCAAAAGAGGGAAGAGTAAATGATGCCTAGGCTACATGTGTTGTGACTCAGATATAATTAGAAACATCGATCCAAAGGAGAATAAATAGATGAAAGAAATACAGAATGCCTGAGAGCCTTACTGCAAAATATTCCATTATGTTTTTATATTTGGATTGTAATCTATGTTTCCCTTTAGATAAAGATATTTCCAGTATACATTTATTCAGAAAAAGGTAAAAAAAAAAAATAATAAAAATAAGTGTATACA
>NC_041332.1:4986232-5031232 GCF_004354835.1 Perca flavescens
ATATTAATGTTAAAATAACCTCTTAAATTGTAACTGGAACGGAATACAGTTATTAATACGGAATACGTATTCATGTATTCAGCTACTCCCCAACACTGCTGACTACATATTCTACCTTTGTCCCCCCGCTGGTTGATAACCTGAGTAGTTGTTGTGTAACAGCCTGTTTGCTTTCAGTCTGACATCGACCTCAACCTCAGTCCGTTTCTGTTTACCTGCAGATAATGTTTTTGTGTCAGTTACCTCCTGAGGTTTGGGGTTAAGCATATATTCAGTCAATTCTTTGGTCAACATTTCTTTATAAGTGTAACTAAATGTGTTTTTGCAGGCAGCGAATTCAGCACTAAGAGACAGAAAACAGTTCATCAGAGTGCCCTAAAATTATTCAGTTCACCCAAATGCTCCAAACCAGTGGTTCCCAACCTTTTTTCCTTGTCTAAGAAAAGCTGATAAAGACTTGCGCACCCCCTGTGATCTTTGCCCCCGAGGGGGTGCCCGGACCCCAGGTTTGGAACCACTGCTCCAAACCACACGACAATATCCCCTCTAACACCACCCACAGGAGCCTTTCATAAATTAGCAGTTGCAGGAAATGTGGTTGTCATATCTAAACCATACTAGACTTTCTTTGACATGCTATACTCTGACTTTTGTATCACATCTTTTTTTGTGGAGTCTTTAAACACGTGGTGTTTGATATTACAGTGGCTTAGTATAGACTTAGTATACTTTGACTTTGTTGTTGTTGCACTGCAGACTCTGACCCAGGTTTGATTCCCATTGTGGCCTGGCCTTTTTTTCATGTTCTTCCAGAATTTCTTTGACATACTATGCTATAACTTTTTTTTTAATCAATCTTTTGACATACTATACTATGCCTTTTTTTCGACATACTTTATTTTGTACTACACCAGCACCAGAAAGTATGCACTGCAGACTCTAACCCAGGTTTGAGTCCCAGTCAGTCCTGTTCTTTTTTGTGGAGTTTGCATATTCTTCCAGACTTTCTTTGACATATTATACTATAAATGTATCACTTTTTTCGACTTACTATACTATGACTTTTTCATCACTTTTTTGACATGCTATACTATGAGTTTATCACATTTTCGACTTACTATACTATGACTTTTTATCACTTTTTTGACTACGATTGTTTTTTAACGTACATTATTTTGTAATACAGTGGCTACAGACTCTGACCCAGGTTTGATTCCCAGTCCGTCCTCTCCTTTTTTTTTTGTGGAGTTTGCATATTCTTCCAGACTGTCTCTGGTATACCCTTTTACTTTTTTTTATCACTTTTTCAACATAGTATACTATGACTTTTTAATGCCGTTTTTTTTACATAATATGCTATGATTGTTTTCATCACCCAGTACTTGGTATAACAGTGGCTCAGTGGTTTACATCGCTCCAACTAGCTCCAGATGCAGGTTCAATTCCCAGTACGACCTGGACTTTTCTGGTAGAATTTGCATGTTTTTCCAGACTTTCTTTGACATACTATACTCAGAAAAAAGTGACTTTTTGATCACTTTTTTCAACATTTTTATACCATCACTTTTTCGACATACTATACTATGACTTTTTAAACATACTATACTATGACTTTTTAATGTTTTTTTAGACATACTATACTATGATTGCTTTTAACATATGTTATTTTGAACTACAGTGGCTCAGTGGTTTGCACTGCTCCAACCAGCACCAGAAATTAGGCACTGCAGACTCTCACCCAGGTTTGATTCCCAGTCTGTCCTGTCCTTCTTTTGTGGAGTTTGCATATTCTTCCAGACTGTCTCTGGCATACTATTTGACTTCGGTGGACTAGCACTAAACTTCCTAACCGATCTCCCTACAGACTGAGCTACTGCCACCCTAACAATGACATCCAGGCTAATTAACACCATTCCCAATTTTCCAACTATTCTCACTACTTCACCTTCTTCTTACGCAGTTATGCCTGCAATTGAGTTTAGCTTTATCAATTTAGCATTTCAGCATTCACAAGAATTTTTTCTGCAGGAAATTTGTCGATTATTTTCTCAATTCATGGATTAGTTGTTTATAAAATGTCAGAAAACGGTGCCAAAGCCCAAAATGGCGTCCTCAAATGTCTTATTTTGTCCGGAACTCAAAGATATTCAGTTTACTGTCACAGAGGAGGGAAGACACTAGAACAATATTCACATTTAACAAGCTGGAATCAGAGGATTTCGCAAAATGATCAATCGATTATCAAAATAGTTGAGCGCTTAATTTAATAGATGACAGCTAAATGATTATTCTACGCAGCTCTACTGTTGACACCGATACATTACGATTCCCTTTTAATGTGTTTGTGCTGTCTCTGCTCAGATCCAGCCCTATGAAAAGATCAAGACCAAGGGTCTTCCTGAAAACATCGCCGCCAGTCTCAACAAGCTTGCTGTGGTCAAACTGAATGGTGGTCTGGGAACCAGTATGGGCTGTAAGGGCCCCAAGAGTCTGATCAGCGTACGCAACGAGAACACCTTCCTGGACCTGACCGTCCAGCAGATCGAGGTAGAGGTTTTATTACAATACAATATTATATTGAGTCTTTGGGTCTGTCAGCAGGGGGTGCTGGGGTGCTGGAGGGTGGTCCACGGTCCACATAGAGGCGAAAGATACTACGTTACACAGGCTCTGTATTCTGCTGACGCCGCATCTCGCTAGTCCTCAGGTGTTTGTGGTTGGACAATTGAAAAAAAATCCCAAATTCTCTTTTGAGACATTGCTAAATAGCGCTGATAGATATAGTAAAACCTCATTCATCGTTGTGTGTGGCTGTGAGTGTGTGTGTGTGCATGCTATGCGCAGGCTGAATCGCAATCGTGTCAAGACAAATCTGATTGGCCAATACACACTGAAGATAAATTAAATAACTAAAAAAGTATCCCTCTCTTCATCCCACACCCAAAACATGACATACAAAATGTCGTGGAACAGAAACAACAACCAACATCATTTTATTGTCATTGCAGTTTAAAGCTTCGCCACTTCCCGCGCATATGACAATACGTTTGATTCAATTCAGGGTCCTGCGATTAGAGATGCACCGATTACAACTTTCTAGGCCGATTCGGATTTACGATTTTCTTTGAGTTAGGCCGGCCGATAGCGATTTTAGCCGATTCCGATTTCATTTTTTCCAACCACTTTACAGCACACACAAATATTTATTTTTTTATCTTTTCTTTAATAAAACATTTTGCACAGAACATAGAAGATGTTGAGCAATTAAAAAAACAGATAATGGATCACTATAAAATTGAACTATATAAATGACTCCTGGTGTGGGACATTCACACACATCTAAAGAGCAACGTTGGAACCATTTCCTTCTTCTCACATCCAATACCACACTAAAGAGATGTGATTTTGGGGGTTTGATTTCTTTAGTCCATTAGTGATTTTTTATGCTTATTCATGCTTAATTACTCATTTCCAAGAAACTTCTGAGCACATTTATGGTAAACACAAGATTTAAAGTGGTGCTTTTGCAGGATTAATTGTGGAGAAACTCAGTTTTACAGATGGTTAATTAACTACATTTATATTGTGCTTTTCTAGTCTTAACCACCTCTCAAAGAGCACAGCTCTGTCGATTAAATCAACTAATCGATTAGTCGACAAAATCCTATAAGTGTTAGTCGACTAAGAATTTCTTTAATCGAGGACAGACCTACTGTTAATTGTAGCGTTGACCGGCATGAAATCGGCGTGTGTCAGACTGACCTGCCGGTCACCAGTCATGCCCGAGTACGTGAAAAACGGCCAATTCTGGTCACCGGCCGCTCTATCGGTACTTCTCTACCTTGCGATGAATTTGAGGCGATATCTTATGCCATACAACACAGTTACATTTACAACAACTCAAAAACGCAACTAAAATATGATATGTCAGTTTCATAACTGAGCTCTTCCAGGCATTTCAATTTGAAACAAACTACTCTTTTTAATAAAAAGCATAAATGAAGAGCGGGAATCTCAAAATAAAGGGGTATCTTACGGACAATATGTATCTATATTTTAACTTTGCATCGATAATATTGGAACGTGGGTTTTTGCATTGATGTATCGTCACGCTCTCTAGTAGAGAGGCACAGAACGAGCAGCTCCGACCGTTTGAGGATCAGGTTGAACTAAACTCGGTGTTTCCGTTGTTGTTTGTTTGTTTGTTTGTTTGTTTTCAGCATCTGAACAAAACCTTTAACGCCGACGTGCCGCTGGTTCTCATGAACTCCTTCAACACCGACGAGGACACGAAGAAGATCCTGCAGAAATACAAACACCACCGCGTCAAGATCCACACCTTCAACCAGAGCAGGTACAACACGCACACACACACACACACACACACACACACACACATGCACACACACACACTCAAACACACAGACACACATTCACACACTCACACAGACACACATTCACACACACACACTCAAACACACAGACACACATTCACACACACACACTCAAACACACAGACACACATTCACACACTCACACAGACACACATTCACACAGACACACTCAAACACACAGACACACACACGTACGCACGCATGCACATACACACGCAGACACACACAGACACACACGCATGCACACACACGCGCAAGCCCGCACACACACACACGCACACACACACACACACACAGACACATGCACACACACACTCAAACACACAGACACACATTCACACACTCACACAGACACACATTCACACACACACACTCAAACACACAGACACACACACGTACGCACGCATGCACATACACACGCAGACACACACAGACACACACACAGACACACACGCATGCACACACACGCGCAAGCACGCACACACACACAAACGCACACACACACACACACAAACAGACACATGCACACACACACACACACACACACACACACACGTACGCACGCATGCACATACACACGCAGTCACACACAGACACACACGCATGCACACACACACACGCGCAAGCACGCACACACACACGCACACACACACACTCATACACACACACTCAAACACACAGACACACACACACGCTATGAAGGTAAATATGGTGCAAAACGTGAGAGCTTGTAGAATACAATGTGAGAACTTGCAGAACAAAAATTTTTAACTTGTATGTTAAAATTTGCACTTGTAAAAAATATTCACACGTGATCTGAATTTGAAGTCACAAAAAGAAAAAAAACACGAGAGCTTGTAAAAAAAAATCTGAACTTGTAAATTGAAATTTGCACTTGTAGAAAAAATATTCACAAATGTGTAGATTGATATTTGCATGAACACAATGACAGCTGCAAACTTGTAATGCAACATTTACTCGTGTATTGTGTACACAGGTTCATTATCCATCGTAACCACAATTCAGTAATTATAACCTCTCGAATCTGTCCCTGTATGCGCTCTCTCGCATCACAAAGTGGCGAATCTGCACCTCGACTTTTGCAACACTTGTTGCGATACATTTGGTGCAAAACTAATCTGTACCTGTGGACTTAGGCTGTGGAGCTCTGAGCCAACAGGACGGGGAGAGCAGGGTTTCTATCGCCAGATAAGGGACAACTCTGTCCGGCTTATTTAGCTATGTAGCATGGAAGCCTGGTGGAATGGCCCCAGCAGTTGTGATTGGGGCCTCAATTTTGAGGACATTGGAAATGGGTTTGAATGGGCTCTTCGCCAGACTGACTTGCAGAGCAAATCTCAGATTTGCCGGAAGTTCGTCAGGGTTTACCCAGGCTTGCAAATTTTAACATACAAGTTCAAATTTTTTGTTCTGCAAGTTCTCACATTGTACTCTACAAGCTCTCATATTTTGCACCATATTTACCTCCATAACACGCACTCACACACATACACACACACACACACACACACACACACACACAGACAGACAGACACACACGCACACACAGAGACACGCACAGACGCACACACATACACATACACGCACAGACACACACACACAGACACACACACACACCCCTTGCCTTAAAGCAGGGGCGTCAAACTCAACTTCCCAGAGGGCCACACTGGAAAATTAGAATCACACCAGGGGCCAGACATGTTTAGTTTATTGATAGGCTTTGTGTCATAAAGTCTTCTCACTTATAGTTTGGTCGACATAAAGTCCTAAAGAAGTCAGGAGAAACGTTCCCTGGCCATCACAGAAAGGAAAAAGTGACAAAAAATTTCGGCAACGGTGACAAAAACGTCAAAATATTACAAAGATTTCGGCAAAAGTGATAAAAACTTCGGCAACAGTGACAAAAACGTGGGAAAAAGTGGCAAAAGCGACAATAACTAGGTGGGCCGGATTTGGCCAGCGGGCCTTGAGTTTGACACATGGGCCTTTAAGTGTCTGAATTCATCTGGACTAGGGTGACCAGACGTCCCGAAAAATTCGGGACAGTTCCGAAATCCAAGCAGTTGTCCCGAATCCCGAATCCTGCCCTAATTGTCCCGAAAATTAGAGCAAAGTCTCAAAAGCAGACTCTGGAGTAGTTCTAGTCTGATAGAACATTAAAAACTGTTCGTGGTGATTGAGTCATCCTGCAGCCAGCTCCCATCGGCTGCTCATTGGCTGCAAGTTGCAACGCAAATTTTCATTCATTCATTTTTTAAATGGAGGCTCAGGCTGGTGTCCCGGGACCCGATCAAGATCAACACGTAGCTAAAAAGCAAAAAAGTCTCTGCAGGTACGGGGAGGACTGGGTAGGGAAATACCCGGGGATTACTGCAGTTTTCCGCAATGCAAACAAAGCGTTTTGCAATGTATGTAGGAAAGAGTTTGTTGTTTCACATGGGGGTCCAACTTCAGGCTCCATGCTAGCAGCAAACTACATATAGCCACGTTTTCCAAAATTTTATTTTTTATTTAACCTTTATTTATCCAGGTAAGTCGATTGAGAACAACTTCTCATTTGCAACGACGACCTGATCACATTCACACAGCTCCACATTTATACCTGGAAGCTGCCCAGTACAACCCCAGTCTGACCTGCTGGCCACTGGGCAGCTCCACTGGAGCGGTTGGGGTTAAGGGCCTTGCTCAAGGGCACCTCAGTGGTGGTAATGGGGGAGGGACAAAGCGCTGCTCTTTCACTTTCCCCACCCAGATTTTTATCCTGTCGGTCTGGGGATTGAACCAACGACTTCCCGGTCATAAGCTCGCTTCTCTAACCTTTAGGCCACCACTGCCCAAAAACAATTCTTCATCTTGTTTAACACACAACTTTAATGAAACCTAGATTTTTTTATTGGTATATGTGTTTTTTTTTTGACTCAAGTAGTTATAGTCTGATAGAACATTAAGAAGACCAATACCAAGAAAAAAAATCACCACCACACTAGAGATGGCCCGATACCATTTTTTGCTTCCCGATACCGATTCCGATACCTGAACTTGTGTATCGCCCGATACCGAGTACCGATCCGATACCAGTGTGTCATATATTTTATTATGTTTTAACAGCTGTATACTACTACCCCTGTATGGATGTGATATGATTTCTATCTTTGTGAAACATGAACAAACACAAACAATGAACGCTACAGAACTTTCTTTTATTCTCCAGTTTGACAGTCAGTTATAACGGAAGAAGAACATAAATAAACTACTCTAACGTAGATTTTCTTTAGGGCTTTATTACGTGGTATCGGATCGGTGCATAAACTCCAGTACTTCCCGATACCGATTCCGATACCTGAATTTGCGTATCGGCCGATACCGAGTACCGATCCGATACCAGTGTGTCATATATTTTATTATGTTTTAACAGCTGTATACTACTATCCCTGTATGGATGTGATATTATTTCTATCTTTGTTGTCTGTCTGGCTCAGGTTAAACTCTTTGTAAAACATGAACAAACACAAACAATGAATGTCGTACAACTTTCTTTTTATTCTCCAGTTCGGTTATAACGGAAAAAGAACATAAATAAACTACTTTAACTACTGGTATCGGTATCGGAACATCTCTACACCACACCCCCCGTCCCGAATTTTACCCATCCTCATCTGGTCACCCTAATCTGGACATCGGTGATCTTTTGTTCTCCCCGCAGGTATCCAAGGATCAACAAAGAGTCGCTGCTGCCGATTGCCAAAAACATGGGGATGAACGGCGAGAACGGCGAGGCGTGGTACCCGCCGGGGCACGGAGACGTCTACGCCAGCTTCGCCAACTGCGGCCTGCTGGACCGACTGCTCGCCGAGGGCAAGGAGTACATCTTCGTGTCCAACATCGACAACCTGGGCGCCACTGTCGACCTCTTCATTCTGCAGCACCTGATGAGCCAGCCGGCCGACCGGCGCTGCGAGTTCATCATGGAGGTCACCGACAAAACCAGAGCGGACGTCAAGGTAGGCGCGGCGGCGGGGTTTTTTTTTTTTTTCTTCTCGGATCATCGGGATCTGCGGAAAGCTGTGGTGTCACCCGACGGTAGGGTTGCACGATATTGACCAAATGCGATATCGATATTAATTTAGATATTTTTAAACATGTGTAAAATTACAAAAGTTACGGGAAAATGCATCAAAATAGATTCATAACAAATTAAACAAGTTTTCTTACAACACAAGGTTTATTTCAACTGACAGTCATATTGGACCGGTCCAACATGAATATATAAGGACCACGTCTACAGAACAGGACATGTTCTACTGGTTGGACAGTATAAAATATATAAATAAAGAGAACAAGACATGTTTTACTGGTTGGACAGTATAAAATATATAAATAAATAGAGAACAGGACATGTTCTACTGGTTGGACAGTATAAAATATATAAATAAATGGAGAACAGGACATGTTCTACTGGTTGGACAGTATAGAATATATAAATAAATAAATAGAGAACAGGACATGTTCTACTGGTTGGACAGTATAAAATATATAAATAAATAGAACAGGACATGTTTTACTGGTTGGACAGTATAAAATATATAAATAGAGAACAGGACATGTTCTACTGGTTGGACAGTATAAATATATAAATAAATAGAGAACAGGACATGTTCTACTGGTTGGACAGTATAAAATATATAAATAAAGAGAACAGGACATGTTCTACTGGTTGGACAGTATAGAATATATAAATAAATAGAGAACAGGACATGTTCTACTGGTTGGACAGTATAAAATATATAAATAAATAGAGAACAGGACATGTTCTACTGGTTGGACAGTATAAAATATATAAATAAATAGAGAACAGGACATGTTCTACTGGTTGGACAGTATAAAATATATAAATAAAAAGAGAACAGAACATGTTCTACTGGTTGGACAGTATAAAATATATAAATAAATAGAGAACAGGACATGTTCTACTGGTTGGACAGTATAAAATATATAAATAAAAAGAGAACAGAACATGTTCTACTGGTTGGACAGTATAAAATATATAAATAAATAGAGAACAGGACATGTTCTACTGGTTGGACAGTATAGAATATATAAATAAATAGAGAACAGGACATGTTCTACTGGTTGGACAGTATAAAATATATAAATAAATAGAGAACAGGACATGTTCTACTGGTTGGACAGTATAGAATATATAAATAAATAGAGAACAGGACATGTTCTACTGGTTGGACAGTATAGAATATATAAATAAATAGAGAACAGGACATGTTCTACTGGTTGGACAGTATAAAATATATAAATAAATAGAGAACAGGACATGTTCTACTGGTTGGACAGTATAAAATATATAAATAAATAGAGAACAGGACATGTTCTACTGGTTGGACAGTATAAAATATATAAATAAATAGAGAACAGGACATGTTCTACTTGTTGGACAGTATAGAATATATAAATAAATTGAGAACAGGACATGTTCTACTGGTTGGACAGTATAGAATATATAAATAAATAGAGAACAGGACATGTTCTACTGGTTGGACAGTATAAAATATATAAATAAATAGAGAACAGGACATGTTCTACTGGTTGGACAGTATAAAATATATAAATAAATAGAGAACAGGACATGTTCTACTGGTTGGACAGTATAAAATATATAAATAAATAGAGAACAGAACATGTTCTACTGGTTGGACAGTATAAAATATATAAATAAATAGAGAACAGGACATGTTCTACTGGTTGGACAGTATAAAATATATAAATAAATAGAGAACAGGACATGTTCTACTGGTTGGACAGTATAAAATATATAAATAAATAGAGAACAGGACATGTTCTACTGGTTGGACAGTATAAAATATATAAATAAATAGAGAACAGGACATGTTCTACTGGTTGGACAGTATAAAATATATAAATAAATAGAGAACAGGACATGTTCTACTGGTTGGACAGTATAAAATATATAAATAAATAGAGAACAGGACATGTTTTACTGGTTGGACAGTATAAAATATATAAATAAATAGAGAACAGAACATGTTCTACTGGTTGGACAGTATAAAATATATAAATAAATAGAGAACAGGACATGTTCTACTGGTTGGACAGTATAAAATATATAAATAAATAGAGAACAGGACATGTTCTACTGGTTGGACAGTATAAAATATATAAATAAATAGAGAACAGGACATGTTCTACTGGTTGGACAGTATAAAATATATAAATAAATAGAGAACAGGACATGTTCTACTGGTTGGACAGTATAAAATATATAAATAAATAGAGAACAGGACATGTTCTACTGGTTGGACAGTATAAAATATATAAATAAATAGAACGGGACATGTTTTACTGGTTGGACAGTATAAAATATATAAATAAAAAGAGAACAGGACATGTTCTACTGGTTGGACAGTATAAAATATATAAATAAATAGAGAACAGGACATGTTCTACTGGTTGGACAGTATAAAATATATAAATAAATAGAGAACAGGACATGTTCTACTGGTTGGACAGTATAAAATATAAAAAAATAGAGAACAGGACATGTTCTACTGGTTGGACAGTATAAAATATATAAATAAATAGAGAACAGGACATGTTCTACTGGTTGGACAGTATAAAATATATAAATAAATAGAGAACGGGACATGTTTTACTGGTTGGACAGTATAAAATATATAAATAAAAAGAGAACAGGACATGTTCTACTGGTTGGACAGTATAAAATATATAAATAAATAGAGAACAGGACATGTTCTACTGGTTGGACAGTATAAAATATATAAATAAATAGAGAACAGGACATGTTCTACTGGTTGGACAGTATAGAATATATAAATAAATAGAGAACAGGACATGTTCTACTGGTTGGACAGTATAAAATATATAAATAAATAGAGAACAGGACATAACTTTTCTTTCTCTTCTCTGATTCTTTCCGTTTTGTTGTCTCTATTTTTTAACATACACTGTCACTCTGTTGAAATATGCACCCACGTGGTTCGCTCCATAGGGTTTGTCACGTAGTGGCCCCATGTGCTGACATGCACAACGTGCACATAAGTGGCGCGGTAACTGACCAATGAAACCTGATCATTTCAGCGTTTCAAGCTCTAAATCAAACACAACTAAGCCACACAGCCAACAGACGGGACACAGCACTCCACAAAATAAACTAAATATTGCACACTTATTGCGACACTTTCGATATAATATTGCACTAACGATATTGAGTTGATATATCATGCACCCATACCCGACGGGCAATAGCTTCAGGGACTGACTTTCCAAAACACTGAAGTAGTGTTATTTGTTCTGTTTACGTAACAGACCAACCCTAACCTGTATTTGCTTGGCGAAATTGCTAGCAAATTTTCATCATACATTTCATACAATTTTACACCACGTTCCTTGTTTCAGTTTAACCTAATTCCCACATTTCCTCCTTCGAGTTTAATATCGTTTTGTTAGATCATTTTGTTACATGTTTGTTCATTCATACAGTAGGCTAGGCTAGTGTCGTAGGGGTGAGCTAGCCAGCTAGCAAACTGCACACCATGGCAGACAATGCTAATATCATCCACCTGATTTTGGCGAAGCCATTTGAAAGTCTTCCTTACGAGGAGAAACTTAGAATTAAGCAGCAGGGTTAGATCAACACTAAGATTGATTTAGTGCAAAAGACAGAGCAAAGTAACAGGTCTGTTCAGCTCTCCTGGTATGACAGAGTTAGCTGGCTGTGCTGTGACAAAGAAAATGTACTGCTGGCCATTCCTCTTGACGAAACCTTCCCATGGATATTATAAATTATTATAATAATTATATTATTTATTATTATTATTATATAATTAAATTATTGCATTACTATTATATATATATATATATATATATTATAATATTAACATAAATAAATGGACAATTTGTATGATTTGTATGACCCTCTTTGAATGACCAGCAGCTGCCACTGGTGAGGAGGGGTTCTGCTTCAGCCTCTCACAGCTTCCTGTTTCCTTCCTCTCTCCGCAGGGTGGGACACTGATCCAGTACGAGGATCACCTGAGGCTGCTGGAGATCGCGCAGGTGCCGAAGGCCCACGTCGACGAGTTCAAGTCCGTCACCAAGTTCAAGATCTTCAACACCAACAACCTGTGGATCTCTCTGCCCGCCATCAAGAGGCTGCAGGACGAGAACGCCATGGAGCTGGAGATCATCGTCAACCCAAAGGTGACAGACACAAATAAACAATATCTATGTGTATTTTCCAAGATAATTTAGGGCTTTTTTAGTCTTTATTTTATAGGATATCTGAAGAAAGAAAGAAAGAAAGGGGGGCATGATATGCAGATAAGGGACTCGTACCGCTGCGGTATGGACTGAGGCTTATTATATGGGGCACACACTCACAGGTGAGCTACCAGGGCGCGATTTAAATGGAGTCAGGTGAGTTTGGCGATGGCGATTTCTGAGCTGTTTCAATGTTAAACAAAAAGGATCTTACTCTGTAGGGATCATTTCCATAATGTTGTCAGACACTTGGAATAATAATCTGAGTCTGATACACGGCACATTTACCCAATAGGCTATAATCTTTATGGTTACATTTCTGCCCGGTTCATCGCTGCCAGTTACAGAGTTCTCGCTCGAAAACTGGACCAATTTTAAAGTGCTCATTTTATGCTTTTTGGCTTTTCCCTTTCCTTTATTGTGTTATATATCTTTTTTTGTGCACGTTATAGGTTTACAAAGTGAAAAGTCCCCCCCAAAGGGACTTACCATCTCCAACAGAAAACACTGTTCACCAACTGCTCCAAACAGCTCTATTGTAGTCCAGCCTTTACTTCAGAGACCAACGTGGTCACTTTGTAACACACGTTATAATGCTCACCTAGCTGCTAGCATGGTACACCCTCATACTCTGCTTCTGACTGGCTAGTAGTCCTTACCTAGGTACTGTCAGGGCCTCATACTCTGCTTCTGACTGGCTAGTAGTCCTTACCTAGTTACTTTCAGGGCGCACCCTCATACTCTGCTTCTGACTGGCTAGTAGTCCTTACCTAGGTACTGTCAGGGCCTCATACTCTGCTTCTGACTGGCTAGTAGTCCTTACCTAGGTACTGTCAGGGCCTCATACTCTGCTTCTGACTGGTTAGTAGTCCTTACCTAGGTCCTGTCAGGGCCTCATACTCTGCTTCTGACTGGCTAGTAGTCCTTACCTAGGTACTGTCAGGGCACACCCTCATACTCTGCTTCTGACTGGCTAGTAGTCCTTACCTAGGTACTGTCAGGGCCTCATACTCTGCTTCTGACTGGCTAGTAGTCCTTACCTAGGTACTGTCAGGGCACACCCTCATACTCTGCTTCTGACTGGCTAGTAGTCCTTACCTAGGTACTGTCAGGGCCTCATACTCTGCTTCTGACTGGCTAGTAGTCCTTACCTAGGTCCTGTCAGGGCCTCATACTCTGCTTCTGACTGGCTAGTAGTCCTTACCTGCTTCTGAGGCTACTGTCCTTAGGGCACACCCTCATACTCTGCTTCTGACTGGCTAGTAGTCCTTACCTAGGTACTGTCAGGGCACACCCTCATACTCTGCTTCTGACTGGCTAGTAGTCCTTACCTAGGTACTGTCAGGGCCTCATACTCTGCTTCTGACTGGCTAGTAGTCCTTACCTAGGTACTGTCAGGGCACACCCTCATACACTGCTTCTGACTGGCTAGTAGTCCTTACTAGTCCATCTAGTAGAGGAGCTGCAGCAATGTGTAGTACAACAGAAATATGGTGTTTTTTGACAATTAAACCATGTAAACCTATTCTGATATAACCTCTAAATACAATTATGAACCTGAAAATGAGCATAATATGAGCACTTTAAAGATTGATCAGTGCATTGTAAAATAGGTTCCAGGTGGAAAAATACAGGAATTATCCTTTAATTTTAGATTTTATTTAAAGGTGACCTACTATATACAGTAGAGCAGCACTTTATACAATCGCAGATTAAGGTTTAACCAAAAACTACACAAGTGGACATGTTTTAGTAGTAATGTGACCTGAAAATTTGGAGAAATTACCAACATGGGCAGCCGAGATCACAGCTTTCTCTGGCGATAGCGTGCAGCTAGTTGTGAAAATGGAAACACCGCAGTAACGTTAGCCTAAAAAAAAGAGAGTAGAAACCTTTAATGTTTCAGGTTGTAAACTGGCATGTTAAGCCTAAAAAAGTTTGAGATTTAAAAAGAAAAACAGCAGAAACAACTTTGTCTGTTTTCCACGAGCGATAATATGACCCGACAATAAGAAGAATCACTCGCAGCCACTGTTTCCTACTCTAACCCCAAACCCCTGTATGCTGCCCATTGATTGGATGAAAGACTCCGGTCCCCTTTACAGATGTTTATTAACACCGTAGAACTAAAAGTTCAAGTAGACAAAATAAAAGACAACATCAAATATTGCAATCATTACATAAATAGCATGGCTTAGCACTGTAGCTAATGCTGATAAAGAATACCGAGTAATACTGACCACTTTAGCCTGCTTCTCAACCAAACGGCAGAGTCATTCCCCAGAGGCAATCTTCACAGTCAAAAAATATGATTCTTCAACTTACACACAGTTGTAGCAAACACCACGAAGCATGGAGTAATAATGAAAAAACAAAACTAGCAGGTAACCTCACCGCTACAGGTGAGCCTTGGTCTGTGTGTAGCTTCCAGAGCTAACAGGCGCTACTCCTGGTTTTTACTAGGGCTGTCAATCGATTAAAAAATGTAATCAAATTAATTACAACTCTGTGATTAATTAATCAAAATGAATCGCATACATAATTAACAGTGCCTGAACCGATACTTTTTAAGAAAGTAAAAAAAGAAAAGAAAAAAGAAGGGTACTAAACAACAGGCGGTGACATTAAAGAAGGGTTTGTTTATTGCTAAGGCCATATGGTCAAAATTAAATGATTTGATAATAATCTATAACAATAACAATAACTTATTTCACTAGTAAATTGCTGTTGAACGACAAAAACAACCACGAGATGGGAAAAGGACATTTACAATAACTACAAATGCGCCACGAGGCTGTAGTTTACCAGTTTCCTTGAACGCACCGTCTGTGTTGTTTTTCCGACGGCAGCTGCAGATTGTTAGCCTAGAAATCTAGACGCAGCCTAGTGGCAGCTGGCTGGTCAGGCTAGCAGACTGTTACATACCGGTGTTGAATCCTCTACAGTAAAACACAGTCAAACTTTACACCGTTTAGCGTTAGCTGTCAGCATTTTAACAGTGTTTAATCCAGCTACTAGCTAGCGCTAGGCTAACGTTAGCTGCTGTCGAGTGTAGTGTTAACTAGCGTCCCGTGCAGCGGTGTTTGTGTTGCCTGTATCGTCCGTCTCAGAGCATCAGAGAGAAGAGCAGACATATCAGGGGAACCAGATTTCGGTAGCCAGGGTTGGCAGGAAGAAGTAACAAGTAGCTAAATGTTCCCATCAATGACCCAGGCAGCACCTCCTCATCTCCCAACTTCATTTTACACTCGAATGGTGGCTAGAAAGGCTCCGGGTCAAACGTCAATATGGAATGGATTAATCTGCGTTATTTTTTTTAACGCGTTATTTTTTTCTCAGATTAATTAATCGAAATTAACTCGTTATTTTGACAGCCCTAGTTTTTACTCATGTCAAAATAAAAAGGTACTTATTTCAAAATAAATTCTGCAAAAAAACTGCTGCATTTACACTAGAGATGGTCCGATACCGATACCAGTATCGGTATCGGCTCCGATACTGCCTAAAACGCTGGTATCGGTATCGGGAAGTACTGGAGTTTATGCACCGATCCGATACCACGTAATAAAGCCCTAAAGAAAATCTACGTTAAAGTAGTTTATTTATGTTCTTTTTCCGTTATAACTGACTGTCAAACTGGAGAATAAAAGAAAGTTCTGCGGCATTCATTGCTTGTGTTTGTTCATGTTTCACAAAGATAGAAATCATATCACATCCATACAGGGATACTAGTATACAGCTGTTAAAACATAATAAAACATATGACACACTGGTATCGGGCCATCTCTAATTCACACCCTGAATGTCTCTGCAGACGCTGGACGGAGGTCTGAACGTCATCCAGCTGGAGACGGCCGTGGGCGCCGCCATCAAGAGCTTCAACAACGCGCTGGGTGTGAACGTCCCGCGCAGCCGCTTCCTGCCGGTGAAGACGTCGTCCGACCTGCTGCTGGTGATGTCCAACCTGTACAGCCTGGACGCCGGCTCGCTCACCATGAGCAAGAAGAGGGAGTTCCCCACCACGCCGCACGTCAAGCTGGGCAGCTCCTTCACCAAGGTCAGCAGCACCAGCAGGGAAACACCTGAACAACATCTAAAGCACATTTTATTTATTTGTTTGTTTATTTTAGTGCTGTCAAACGATTAAAATATTTAATCGCGATTAATCGCGTTAATGTCATAGTTAACTCGTAATTAATCGCACATTTTTTTATCTATTCTAAATGTTCCCTTGATTTCTTTTTGTCCCGTTTTTTTTTTTTTTTTTTTTTTTTTTTTTCTCATTTTAATGCTCTTATCAACATGGAAAAGTGGATCGGCTTGCTTTGTGCAAATTGTTTTTTATTGAAAACAACATTGGCATATACTGTAGTGTTCAATTTCACACCAACATTCTCACTTGGACCCATTTAGCTACGGCTGCAGTAAGTTTGTTCTTAGTTGTGGTATCCATGTGCTGTGCGCTCGGCCATCAGCTGTGTGTTTGGCCATCAGCTGTGTGTTTGGCCATCAGCTGGGTGCTCGGCCATCAGCTGTGCACTCGGCCATCAGCTGTGCGCTCGGCCATCAGCTGGGTGCTCGGCCATCAGCTGTGCGCTCGGCCATCAGCTGTGCGCTCGGCCATCAGCTGGGTGCTCGCCATCAGCTGTGCGCCGCCATCAGCTGGGTGCTCGCCATCAGCTGTGTGTTTGGCCATCAGCTGGGTGCTCGGCCATCAGCTGTGTGCTCGGCCATCAGCTGTGCGCTCGGCCATCAGCTGGGTGCTCGGCCATCAGCTGTGTGTTTGGCCATCAGCTGGGTGCTCGGCCATCAATTGTGTGCTCGGCCATCAGCTGTGTGCTCGGCCATCAGCTGTGTGTTTGGCCATCAGCTGTGTGCTCGGTCATCAGCTGTGTGTTTGGCCATCAGCTGTGCGCTCGGCCATCAGCTGGGTGCTCGGTCATCAGCTGTGTGTTTGGCCATCAGCTGTGTGTTTGGCCATCAGCTGTGTGTTTGGCCATCAGCTGTGTGCTCGGTCATCAGCTGTGTGTTTGGCCATCAGCTGTGCGCTCGGCCATCAGCTGGGTGCTCGGTCATCAGCTGTGTGTTTGGCCATCAGCTGTGTGCTCGGCCATCAGCTGTGTGTTTGGCCATCAGCTGTGTGCTCGGTCATCAGCTGTGTGTTTGGCCATCAGCTGTGCGCTCGGCCATCAGCTGTGTGCTCGGCCATCAGCTGTGTGCTCGGCCATCAGCTGTGTGTTTGGCCATCAGCTGTGCGCTCGGCCATCAGCTGGGTGCTCGGCCATCAAGTGGTATTTCAGACTGGACGAGCTGCGACGATAGCTCAGTTCACAACAACAAAACACACACAGATCATTTTGGTCTCGTCAATGGAACCATTTGGCAAATTTTTAAAATTAAACTTTCCATTCTGAATCTTATTGGCGTCCATTTCGGCGTCTCGCACTCGCCATCCACTCAAAATGTACCGTTAGCCTGCTAGCTACTCTTTGGCCGGCTGGCGAGCCCAAACCAGTGTGTGCGGCGTGCCTGAATGTTTAGTTTCCGGTCTAGCTAGATCCGGTGTGGTAGTTGTAGTTTTTCTAATGTCACTAGTTGCTGCAACAGCATGTGAGAAAAACTACAAAATTTGCTAGGCCAAAAAGAACGTTAATCTCACGATAAATTGACGCCGTTAATAACGCGTTTAACAGCAGTAGTTTATTTAAAGGGGACAATGCACATCAATTGACATTTTTTTTGTTCACACTCAAAATGTAAATGTGCCAGAGTTAGCAAAAAAAGCTAATTTTCATCTGCAGTCCCTTGGCAGGTAAACACATCATCATATTACTTTAATAAAAAAGAATGCAAGAAAGATAGAAAGCAAATTAAGAAAGATGAAGAGAGAGGGACAAAAAAAATATATATATAAAATAAGTACAATATGAAGAAGGGCAGTACCTAGGATGAAGTAAACCAGCTATTGATAAAATAACGCCAACATGTTCCTATTTACATATGATTTTGATATGAGTCACAGCGTGTACAAATAACAAGGTCCCATGACACACAGCCATCTTCTAACCGTATACATACTGGGAACTATATTCTCAGAGAGGCGAAGCACTGCTACTCTCTGCTCCTCACCACAGGGCTTCTCAGGTGCTGCAAGCAAATCCCTCCACCCAAGTAGCAGAGAGTAGCAGTGCTTCACCTTTCTGAGAATATAGTTCCCAGTATGTATACAGTTAGAAGATGGCTGTGTGTCATGTGACCTTGTTATTTGTACACGCTGTGACTAAACAAATCACAACATGTAAATAGGAAAATGTTGGTGTTATTTTGTCACTTATTGGGAGCAGTAGGCTAGATGGAGCCAGTTACCTCCAGGATCTGTGCTAAGCTAGGCTAGATGGAGCAGGTTACCTCCAGGATCTGTGCTAAGCTAGGCTAGATGGAGCCGGTTACCTCCAGGATCTGTGCTAAGCTAAGCTAGATGGAGCCAGTTACCTCCAGGATCTGTGCTAAGCTAAGCTAGATGGAGCCAGTTACCTCCAGGATCTATTTCCAGGATTCAGACTGTTGAAACAGTCTGATGTTGTTTGTGTTGCAGGTTCAGGAGTTTCTGTCCAGGTTCGAGAGCATCCCGGACATGTTGGAGCTGGACCACCTCACCGTGTCGGGAGACGTCACCTTCGGGAAGAACGTCTCTCTGAAGGTAACAAACATCCCCGGTCGCTGGTCTCGCATCGTCAGCTCTATCTCCGCGCTGGGGAGTAAAGTCTGGCTACACCACAGATGCATTCTCTGGGTGGGTAGGTGGATAGATAGATAGATAGATAGATAGATAGATAGATAGATAGATAGATATATAGATAGATAGATAGATAGATAGATAGATAGATAGATAGATAGATAGATAGATAGACAGACAGATAGATAGATAGATATTTATTGATCCCAAAAAATGAGAAATAACGGTGTTGCAGCAGCAAAATATCAGACACACAGCACACATACAGAGTATACATTAAATAATAGGAAAGTTGGCAGACGCCATCTCTACACACATGTTCTTAGTGACTATAAAAAAAGAACTGAACTTAAAGACCAAAAAAACTAACTAAAAACACACAAAATACACACACATCAGGAGCTGCTGCAACAGGCTA
This sequence comes from Perca flavescens, assembly GCF_004354835.1. Classification (NCBI taxonomy): domain Eukaryota; kingdom Metazoa; phylum Chordata; class Actinopteri; order Perciformes; family Percidae; genus Perca; species Perca flavescens. The sequence continues at coordinate 5,006,112 of NC_041332.1, forward strand.
CTGCACGACACAGCGCCATTTTGCCAATATATAGATAGATGGATAGATAGATAGGGAGGTATGGAGGTAGGGAGGTAGGTAGTCTTGCATTGTCAGGTCTATCTCCGCGCTGTGGAGTAAAGTCTGGCTACACCACAGATGCATTCTGGGATAGGAGAAATAAACTATCTTGGCCGTTTCAATTTCAATTCAATTCAATTTTATTTATAGAATCAAATCATAACAAAAGTTATCTCGAGACACTTTACAGATAGAGTAGGTCTAGACCACACTCTATTATTTACAAAGCCCCAACAATTCCAACAATTCCAGTAATTCCCTCAAGAGCAAGCAGTGCGACAGTGGCGAGGAAAAACTCCCTCTTGGGAAGAAACCTCGGACAGACCCAGGCTCTTGGTAGGCGGTGTCTGACGGGCCGGTTGGGGGTGTGATGAACAGTGGTGATAAAAGTCACATTAATAATGGAACAGTGACTGGATGTAGCCGGAAGCTGCAGGGTTTGCCGTTTGCATTTCTTTAAACCAATCACAATCGTCTTGTACTTTTACTGTGTGGTTTTAGTACTTTCACTGAAGTAAAGGATCTGAATACTCAGTTCAGACAAAAGATTCGTGACGAGATGAAAACAGTTTTTTTTTTTTTTTTTTTTAAACGTTGCAGAGAAAAGTCGCAGCGTTGCGAACCGGTCCGCCTGTTTCAACAGCCTATAGAGAAGACAGCTGGTCAAGTCAGCTACAAACTATAGACAGAAATGATCCAAGCTAGATGTTGAGATGCACCGATAGACCGGCCGGTGACCGGCAGGTCAGTCTGACATACGGCGATTTCATGCCGGTCAACGCTACAATTAACTGACAGCATAAGTTATACGAGTTACAGTTCTCAAGGAAGCACGCACGTCTCTTTTTCCTTTCTCTCAACTTCTCCGCCACGTGTTGCGCGTACCCATCACCAACTATAGGTGGTGATAGACAGATGGTTTATCCAATCAGCTAACCAGGATTTTCACCCCCTTCCCAAAAGTTCTCCAACGGAAAGTTCCCAGATGGATGCGCCGAGCAAATGCGAAGCGATCCATCTGGCGGAGTCAGGTTAGGTTTTAGTAAAAATGACTTTTTCACGGTTTGATGACCACACTTTTGTTTTACTTCCTCCAGGGAACCGTCATCATCATAGCCAATCACGGTGACCGGATCGATATTCCCGCCGGAGCGATGCTGGAGAATAAGATTGTTTCAGGAAACCTGCGGATCCTCGACCACTGAGTTCTTCCGGGCAAAAAAAAAAAACCTACAACACACAACACAAACAAGCCAATTTGCACCTTGAAGAGACTGAAAGAGAGATGATTTCCCTTCACTGATGAACTGTCACAACACTGTTTGTTTTTATCAGCCTGGTCACGCCCGAGCCCACTGTGGTTGTCTGTTTCTGCTCTCTAATAAAGAAGTGCGATATGGGTCAACTGAGTGTCGTGTTATGTTTACATACTGCTGTAGTCGTGCTCGACTCTTCAAATGATTTCAAATTCAGAGTTTGGGGGGGTGTTATTCAATTTTTTGAATTAGTTTTAAAAGGTTTTTTAAAGCTACATTGTGTAATGTTTTGAGTTGATTCTTAGCAAAAAAAAACTTTGTTCTTTCACAAATATTTGCTCATTCATGTGTAATTACTTCCACCAACTAATCAAAGTATTCTCGTAAGCGTAGAATCTGAAATTCAGAATACATACTAGCGAGTCGCTTGTATGGCGGCAGTCATGTAGCGCCTCCATCTTTAAAATACATTAGCCAAAGAGGGACATACCTCCGTCTTCTGCCCTCGGTTGAGTGTGTGGCTACTCGGCCTATGCAGCGAGCTAAACACACAGTAAAAGGAGGAGGTTCCCGGAATGACACGACACAGTTTTTTCTTCTTAGTGCTTTTACTGAAGACCTTTTTCTGATTTTGTAAAACTGTGAAACATACAAACAAATTGTATTAAAAATACATTATTTAACAAACCAAGACTCATAGCTGTGAATTTAAATGCTGAAAGTGGTCAGAAATTCAAGATATAAGAATCACAAACTACATTTTTAAATAATTCAGGTTGTATCAGTTTCTGATTACAGTTTCAGTACACAGAATTACAGACAGTTCAAAATACTGTTCAACATATCTGTAATCCCAACATTATTTACTGCTACTGTAGAAGAAAGTTGGAAATTAGTTTCTCTTTTCACTAATCTGTAAAAGTATAACAGCTCTTTCCTCTTTAGTTAGATTTAGTAGAACGTGAACTCAGCAAGCCTTAGTCAAAGCTACACTGGAAAACAAAAACTTCTCGTTTTACTTTTACAACCTGTATGTACAACCTGACGACCTGGATTGTGAGAAAAACAGTGCTAACATTGACTTATACGATATTGTGCAACCACATACTAAACAGAAGCTAGCGACATGAGCTTGACTTAGAACAAAAAACAACCTTTTGCTTGTAAGAGTTAAAATAACCTCTTAAGTAATCAGAACTTTAGAAAACAAAATCGACCACTAATTACTAGTGGTGGGCAGATCGAGGCTTCGTGAAACAATGAAACAGTTGAAGCATATGTGCCATATTGTGTCGAGGCTTCGAAACAATCCACCTAATGGTCACTTGCAGGTGTCAACAACCTTGACAACGAGCCATTTTTTATTATTGTATTTTTCTAATATGTGAAGCTTGTAACCTGTAGGCTCCTCACTGTGCATAATGTTATTTTGGTCATGACAAAAGAATATTAATGAAAGAAATCAAGCCACAATGTCTCAATTCTTTATAGATTTTTATTCAAAAATATGAATGTCCCAACAGTTTATTATATTTCAATCCTAATTATCTATCTACACTGCCGGTCAAAAGTTTGGGGTCACTTAGAAATTTCCATTCCAGACAGAATACCTGCTGAGATCAGTTGTATTGTTTTTTTTAATCAGGGCAGCAGTTTTCAGATTACATTATGTGCTTACAGTACATAATTGCAAAATGGTTCTCGACTGTTGTAGACAGAAGTGGCTGAAGAAATGCTTGAAATTCATGTTTTTTGGTCTAAACGTCATACCCAAATTAAAAGTGGTACAGCTCCCATATACTTTGACACTCAGGGGTGTGCCTGATATCATTGGAAAGGAAACACTCAAGTTGTGTCAGGGTGATTCTAGGCCTTACTGACACAGAGTTACAGAGGCTAGAATGGAGATTTTTTATTTCTGTCCAAGTTATAAATCTGTAAAATTATTAAAATACACTGCTGTAAACACATCTGACAGGTGACAGACAACACAGCATTAGCCACGTCTCAGCTTACTACAGAAAAGAATTCAGAAGCTAAAAGACTCAAAAATGGATTTTATATGAATTCTTTTCTACAAATATGTCTGTGCGTTTTTTATTTCTATTTGAAAAGTGCAAATAAAAAAGCCAAAAAATACAAAATACAACACTTCTCAAATACACAAACAAACCCACATCAATCACCTTTCCAATGATATCAGGCACACCCCTGAGTGTCAAAGTATATGGGAGCTGTACCACTTTTAATTTGGGTATGACGTTTAGACCAAAAAAAAAAATGAATTTCAAGTGTTTCTTCAGCCACTTCTTTCTACAACAGTCGAGAACCATTTTGCAATTATGTAAGCACATAATGTAATCTGAAAACTGCTGCCCTGATTAAAAAAAACAATACAACTGATCTCAGCAGGTATTGTGTCTGGAATGGAGTGGAAAGGAAATTTCTAAGTGACCCCAAACTTTTGACCGGTAGTGTATATCTATATATCTCTATCTATATATCTGTCTATCTGTGTATCTATATATGTATCTACCTATCAATATGTTAATGTGTCACTATGTATATGACTCTAGCCTGTCAGTCAATGTGTAAATTTAAATGTAAGCCTAAATACAACTAAACAACTCGCACTATGAATGTCAATATATCACCAAAAATCCGCTATCTCAAAATCAAACTCCTCTCACAAAAACCCACGAGGTCAAGATGCGTTGACTTCACTTTTATACTGATGTGCGATTGTGTGTTCCCGACCCCTTCGGAACGTCAGTTTCACTTCAGCCATCCCTACTAATTACTAGGGATGGCTGAAGTGAAACGACGCAACTTTGTCGAATCGAAGCGCAGATGTTTGAAACACTGATTCAAAGCGTGATTCAAAACACCCATGTCACGTGACTACGGCTAAATGAAACATCGGAGTGTTTCACAAGTGTTTCAACAGGTGGCATGGATCAGCGTTTGATTGACAGGGTCGGGAACACACAATCGCACATCAGTATAAAAGTGAAGTCAACGCATCGTGACCTCGTGGGTTTTTGTGAGAGGAGTTTGATTTTGAGATAGCGGATTTTTGGTGCTATAGTGACATTCATAGTGCGAGTTGTTTAGTTATATTTAGGCTTACATTTAAATTTACACATTGACTGACAGGCTAGAGACAGACAGAGTATACATAGTGAGACATTAACATATTGATAGGTAGATACATATATAGATACACAGATAGATAGATATATAGATATAGATAGAGATATATAGATATAGATAGATAATTAGGATTGAAATATAATAAACTGTTGGGACATTCATATTTTTGAATAAAAATCTATAAAGAATTGAGACATTGTGGCTTGATTTCTTTCATTCATATTCTTTTGTCATGACCAAAATAACATTATGCACAGTGAGGAGCCTACAGGTTACAAGCTTCACATATTAGAAAAATACAATAATAAAAAATGGCTCGTTGTCAAGGTTGTTTCAGATCAACACCTGCAAGTGACCACTACGTGTCATCGTTGAGACGGGTGTCGGATTGTTTCGAAGCCTCGACACAACATGGCAAATTTGCTTCAACGGTTTCATTGTTTCACGAAGCCTCGATCTGCCCACCACTAGTAATTACTTACAGATTATGGCATATCAAAGCTTCCCAAAGATATAAGGGGTCTGAGAGGAATGTAGCATGTCAACTCCTTTGGACATTTCCTCACCGCGTGTAACAAACTTTTTGCTTGCTGCCGCCACACATCACCACCGAGCGCCGTCTCACGCACGCAATATATAATAGAAGAAGAAGAACTCCAAAAAAACAAAAACACTAAAGGAGATACTGACCCCTAGTGGGAAAATAAAGAAATGCACCAGCGAATTAATACAATACTATTGAACATATAGGGACAGAATACTCCGCCTTTTACACTCAGTGGCACCGTGACGAATGCAAAAGGGGATAAGCAAGGGGGTAAGCTTCGCTTCAGAACTCGAGCCATCATGGCGCCATTTTGTTGCTAACTGGCCATCACCTCTTGTTAGCATTCCGCTGACCGCCATTTTTTTTTTTCGTCACTTTGACAGCGAATAACTTTACATCTGAAGCGTTTAAAGACTCTATTAGTCCGTTGTTTATTTCTAAAGAAACACGACAATGTATAAAAGGCTCCATTACCTTGTAACTCACGTTATGGCTCCGTAGCAGACGTTTTTGTAAATATAAGCTAACATTGGGTCATAACCATGTGACTTACTGTCGCATAGTAGGGGAATTACCGTATAGTACAGGAGAAGCTCGCAGGCAGTTTGGACTTACATTATCTGTTTAGGTTTAATTACTAATGTTAACTAGCATGTTAGTTAGCAATAATTAGCCTGTGCCCATGTTATCTCCTTACATATACCTACACTCTCCGTCTCTGTAAGATTGGGAATGATTGAGATTTCTCTTGTCACAGCTACCAGAAGACTTACAACTTTCAGACAGGTTGCTCACGTCACATTCTCTCAGTTGGAGGCTGCGCAGTAAAGCTGGCCATCACCGGAAAAGTGCTTCTAATAGCCTTCACTGGTCTCCGTCCAGAGCAACAGGCTCTATTGGTCCATTATATACTGTCTATGGGGATAAGGCTATTTAGCAAGCTTTCATAAGCTAACATTAACAGTGTCATGTTAGTGCCTTTATCACTTCAAAGTTTGGATTAATCCTAAGCAGAATAGATCAGCACATACCAAGGTGGGTCCCAACCAGTTCAGTGATAACAAGCCAAGATTCTTATTTTAAAGATCATCTTTGGGCATTTTAGGCCTTTATTTGATGGAGTAACTTATGATTTATAGGGATAGATTGTTGTCTTGTCTAGATTGTTGGCAGATACGGTTTTCACTTTATGAAGTTCTTAAACGCTATTAAATACTTGTAATCATATTTTTGTCAATTTTTCACATGGAAAGGAAGCCCCGCAGTGAGCAGGGCATCCAAAAAATATTTAAAACTCTTAATGTCCCTCTCCACGGAAATCTTTAGTAATAGGCGAAAGCTTTATATGATCTGAAGAAAAACAAGAGCGTATTGTTGTATTGTTGTGAAGTGAGCGACCAGATTCTCCGCCTCATGTTCCTCACTTATGGTTCAGAAAGTACCTGAGAAAGGCTCATAAGAAGCTATGTGCTGGGGAGAAGCGTATACTATGTGCTTATAGTGTCACATATTCATGCTTATTTGGGGACCGTGTTAAAGCCAGAAACTCCAAAAGTTGAATTCATTCTACATTAATCTATCTTTATTTTTCACTTCCTGTTGTGTTCTTTAACCCCCATATTTAGCATTTTAATTTGAGATCGGGACATTTCTGACTGCACTCAATTTCAATTTCAATTCAATTCAATTTTATTTATAGTATCAAATCATAACAAAAGTTATCTCGAGACACTTTACAGATAGAGTAGGTCTAGACCACACTCTATAAATTCCAAAACCCCAACAATTACAGTAATTCCCTCAAGAGCAAGCATTAGCAGTGGCTATTGCGACAGTGGCAAGAAAAAACTCCCTTTTAGGAAGAAACCTCAGCAGACCCAGACTCTTGGTAGGCGGTGTCTGACGGGCCGGTTGGGGGCGTGATGAACAGTGGTGATAACAGTCACATTAGAAGTCACATTGACTTCGAAGGTTAACTCAAAGGCAGCTTCATTTCACAGAGAAATATTCTGATTCCTGTCTTGGCAGAAACAGTTGTCACTTTATGAAGTATTAATATTATTACATACTTCCAGCTAATGATATTTCCCTTTATTTTTAACAAAGAAAGGAAACCCCGCAGTAAGCAGAGCATCAAAAAATTAGTTGAACTCTTAATGTTCCTCTCCACGGAAATCTTTAGTAAAAGGCGAAAGATTTATACGATCTGAAGAGAAACAAGAGCGTATTGTTATATTGTTGTGAAGTGAGCGACCAGATTCTCCGCCTCATGTTCCTCACTTATAGTTCAGAAAGAACCTGATGGTGTTGTATATATACTGTAAAAAAGGAATAAACTTGTATTTATAAAAACTATCAAAGTTTTTTTTTTAGTTAACTTAAAGGAACACGCCGACTTATTGGGAATTTAGCTTATTCACCGTAACCCCCAGAGTTAGACTAGTCCATACATACCCTTCTCATCTCCGTGTGTGCTGTAACGCTGTCTGATGGTTCCAGCATTAGCTTAGCCTAGCACAGATCCTTCAGGTAACTGGTTCCAACTAGCCTACTGCTCCGAGTTGTGACAAAATAACTCCAACATGTTCCTATTTACATGTTGTGATTTGTAGAGTCACAGCGTGTACAAAAAACAACGTAACATGAGACACAGCCATCTTCTAACAGTAAACAAACCGGGAACTATATTCTCAGACAGGCTTGCTGCGAACATATCACTCCGCCCAAGTACTATATTCTTCCGCCTGAGAATATAGTTCCCGGTTTGTTTACAGTTAGAAGATGGCTGTGTCTCATGTTACGTTGATTTTTGTACACGCTGTGACTCTACAAACCACAACATGTAAATAGGAACATGTTGGTGTTATTTTGTCACTTATTGGGAGCAGTAGGATTACTGGAACCATTCACCTGCAGGATCTGTGCTGGCCTGATGCTGCTGGAGACGTCAGACAGCATTACAGCACGCACGGAGATGAGAAGGGTATGTATGGACTTGTCTATCTCTGGGGGTTACGGTGAATAAGCTAAATTCCCAATAATTCGGCGTGTTCCTTTAACTGTTAAGGCCGTTACACACCAGGCAACACGCAAAAACGGAATACAAATTGGCGTGTCATACATATGCCAATTCATGAGATCAGTCTGCAACGGGGGCGTGACGAATGAGCGACGCGAAAATGCAAAAAAGCTATTCACACCGGCAGCGATGCGAATTTGCAACAGTTGAGTGAGAATTTGAATTCATCATTTTGTGGTGCAAATGTCCTTTCATTAGGGTAAAGGAAGTAATGATTATCCTGTAAAGTTGAAAACGTTCTGCATATTCAAAACATCACTTGTTTCTGTTTCTACGTTGCAAAGGCGTTTAGGTTTATTTTTCACATTGACAGGAAACCCTGCATGAAGCAGGTGATAAAAAAAAATTATCTGTAACTCTAATTGTTCCTCTCCACAGAAATCTTTAGTAAAAGGCGAAAGATCGAAAAACGAGGGCCCTAGGATTGCGGTCCTGGGTACTGCAGCTTCATGCTACCTGAGTCGATGGATGTAAACTATAGAGCCACTCACCGAAAACTGCAGGAACACTAAGAGGCTTATGCAACAACAAGCTTTTATCATCTTAAAGTTGATGTGCTGGCTATGATTAATTATAACGTCAGTCGTTAATTCAACAATTAATATAAAACAGTTAGTTGGGCTTAATAAATAGCTGTACGGTTTCATTAAACAGATAATGTATAAATATATAAGGCTACTAACAGTTAGCAAGCTATCATAAGCTAACATTAACAGTGTTTAATGATAGGGTCTTTAAATCTATCACTTCAAAGGTTGGATCAATCCTAAGAAGAATAGATAAATATATAAGAAGGTGGGTCCAAACCAGTTAAAGATTACAAGACTTTAGTGAGGTTACCCGTGAACCCTCTGCTTCGAGGCATGTATCAAAAACATGAACCAATTTGGAATGAAGCTTTGTATCGGAGCTCGATTCGTTTAGAGATAATCACGTGACCAGTGACGTCCGAAGCTTCGTTTCACACACACCCACGTCACTGCTTCGAAGTTCAATTCAAAAGCTGCGCGAGCAGCGCGACACGGGGCTGGGGTTGTTGCAGTAGAGAGTCAACAGAGTCAGGAGAGTTAGTTAATAGAGAGATTATTATAGCCAGTAAGACAGTTCACAACCAAAATGCTAACTTTATAGTTCTTTTTTTTTTGGCGGAGAAGGCAATTACATTTTTATTTATGCAAGGTCCCAGATATAGGCTTAGTTATTTATGTCATTATTTATTTATCAATGAATTCATACTCAAAATGTGTTCATCTTCAACTCTAAAGTAGAGTTTAGATTCTCTGCCCAAGCCCGAGCACGCCAGACTTTCGGGCCGGGCCGTTATTTTCCGCCACTATCCTGGGCCGAGCCGGGCCAGGCCGGGACCTTGATCAAGCTTTTGTGTTTTTTACTAGGCCTATAGCCTAATTGGGTGGGAGAAAGCTATGTTATAATCAGAAATAGGAGAATTACCTTTGAACAAGTTTGGAGGAAAGTCGGAGGTATGGAACCATTTTAAACAAGTCGTGGGCAGTGACAATATGTGTCGGCTTTGTTGAGGGCATTAAGTGCGGCACGCTGTCGCCTATAACAGCAAATAAAACGGGGACTTGGATGATGAACAGACACATGAAGCAGGCTTGCCGTGGCAGAAAAGATGATAGTCAGCCTTCAACGTCCTCTTTTGTTACTTCTCCAAGCGTGAGGGCGAGGCAAGCCCTCACAGAGAAATACATTGAGTTTTGTTTTTTTTACGTTTCTTCATTCAGATCCCTTTAAGATCCGTTCCATTCTGAATAAACAAACAGCGCAGTTTACATGCTTCGTCCTTGTTGCATTATTCATTAAGATCATTTTAAACAGATTTCTGCAGTTCAAACAACTCTGAATTGTATGAGAACGTCAGACGTATTAAAAAAGGGCTTGGACACAACGCGCACGGGCTCGGGTTGGGTCGGGCTTACTCTAAAGACATTCATGGCTAATAACTGTGAAACAGTTTGTGACACAATGCTATCCCTAACTTCACCATCAGATGTCCTCATAGAGTTCTGAAGCTTCGAGTAGTGAACCTTTTTTCGATACAATTGGCTTGAAAGCTTCACTGCTTCAGAAAGTTTCAGTTCGCCATCACTACAAGACTTCTTTTTTGAAAGATCTTCATTTGATGGAATAACTTAATTTTTAGAAGTAGATTGTTGTCTTGACAGGAAGAATTCTGAGTTTATGATGTATTAATAATATTAAATACTAAGAACAACCATATTCTCGTTTATATTTCACATTGAAAGGAAGCCCCGCAGTTAGCAGGGCATCAAAAAATTAGTTGAAACTCTTAATGTTCCTCTCCACGGAAATCTTTAGTAAAAGGCGAAAGATTTATACGATCTGAAGAGAAACAAGAGTGTATTGCTGTCTGGTTGAGAAGTGACCGACCAGATTATCCGCCTCATGTTCCTCACTTATGGTTCATTGATAAAGAGTAGGCTCCGGTTATTTAAATTATTTTGAATCCTCACAAATATAAACTGCCTCATAGCGAAGACTTTAAATAATCGCAATGAAAATGAATCGATACAAACAAACTAATGCTACTACGAACCAAACGCAATGTTGTGCATTAAAGTTATTACGCTTTGAGCTCGAAACGAGGCGGTGCCCGTTGCAGTGCAGTCAGCTGACTGGTCCGCGTGTGGCGGGAACCACTCAGCTGATTCATTCAGAAAATGAAGCAGTTGCTGCTTCGGACGTCATATGTCACGTGATGTTTTCCGTACCAATGCAACCTTCGGAGTAGTGGTTGAAATGGAGTTGTAGTTAATAGGTTTGGGTTATGCCATCACTACATTTTAGGCCTTTAAACGACAGATTATTTTCTGATTTTTAGGGAAACACTAGATGTAGATCTGTGTTTACAAAGGTCTACAAGAGTAAATTGTAAACATTTAGGCTCCATTTATTTTTCACATTGTTAGGAAGCCCCACATATAGTAGGACATCAAAAAAATTAATTAGAACTCTTAATGCTCCTCTCCACGGAAATCTTTAGTAAAAGGCGAAAGATTTATACGATCTGAAGAGAAACAAGAGTGTATTGTTGTATTGTCGTGAAGTGAGCGACCAGACTCTCCGCCTCATGTTCCTCACTTATGGTTCACTGCTAAAAAGCAGCTCCGATTGTTTAAATTATTTGGGATCCTCATAAATATAAACTGCCTCATAGCGAAGACTTTAAATAATTGCACCAAAAGTGTTCGGTCTGGTAAGTTGATGTACCTAAAAAATATAGAAGTTTCTTTCGCCATGCAAAGTCTCTGGGAAAAGTCTTTCTGGGCCAGAGGGGGTACAGTTCCACCGTTGGCCGCTAAGCCCATGGTTGCTTTAAGACATGGCGCTGTTCCTGGGGGCTTGATGTTCACTCAAATTAGCAGTGCATTGTGGGTATTTTATAGTGGACTATATAGGGAATTAAATTAACCGCGGAGAATTCAAACAACACTACAAAATGGCGAACACAATATACCATGCACTATTTCTTTGATAGGGAACGGTTTCAAACACAGCTCGTGTTGTAGTCGTTTAATATGCATGTCAAAGGAAAGCCCCACAGTAAACAGGGCATCAAAAATAAGTCGAAACTCTTAGTTAGTGTTCCTCTACAACATGCCATGATGCATGATTTTTTATTATTATATTCGCGCTAGTTAGGAGGTACATGGTTTAAAAAAACTGTTCAAATGGGGAATATTATTGAAAAAAGTTTGAGAACCACTATTTTTAAACTATACAGACATAAGTCGACAAGACACCATACAGAGAGCTAAGAGCAACAAATGAGCTTTCTCAGTAAGCCATGCAGAGCTACAGGAAATTATTACACATCACAGAGATTCTTCAGGAACGCAAACGCACTGCTCGTTAACACGCATGCGCATTTGTTTTATTTTTACATATTGAGAAAGCCCCAAAAGTTTAAATCTACATAAATCTATCTTTACTATTTCACTTCCTGTTGTGTTCTTTAACAGCAATATTAAGCATTTTAATTTGAGATTGGGACATTTCTGACTGCACTCAAACGCAGCTTCATTTCATGGTAAAAGGACTTATTCTAAATATTAGGAAGCAAAGCCAGTATGCGTAAAGGTTTGTTTTTGACATGTTCAGAAAGCCCCGCATGAAGCTGGGCATCAAAAAATTAGTTGAAACTCTTATTGTTCCTCTCCACGGAAATCTTTAGTAAAAGGCGAAAGATTTATACGATCTGAAGAGAAACAAGAGCGTACTACTACATGAGTGGGGAGAGACCGACCAGATTATCCGCCTCATGTTCCTCACTTATGGTTCACTGTTACCAAAATACGATCATTGGTTTTATTTTGCAATCGCCACACGTATAAACTGCCTACAACGAAGTCTTGAAGTAATCGCATCAAAATACTGTTTAGATTAGAGATACATGTAAAACCGGTAGCCTGGTTTTAACAAACACACGCGCTATGCATTGTGGGAAAATGGCGCCCACGCCTACCTTTTTAAATTGCGTCTGGAAAACGATTCCTTTTCCTTTCGCCAGAACATTATGTGACTGTTTAAATAAAGTGATGGCGTGAAATGCTTGCACCATAAATTGGTTACATTCGTTTTCTTCTGCTTACTAGCATCCACTCGCAAACCAAACAGAGATTAATTGTCTGTCAAGAGAGTTCAGGGAAAGTGGGAATCCGACTTTATTGTGAGAATATCAGACATTTAACTAACAGCTATAACCTATTTCTAGCTAGGTGCATACTTCATGGCAACAATATGCATACTTTGATTTTGATTTGTAACGAAATTACGAAAACATGACATGGCTTTTTTTTGTTGCAAACTTTACAAACAATTACAGTGTTTAAACAATTCGGCATCATACTTACAAAATATCAAAAAAGATATTCATTTCCATCCAAGACACATTACAACGTTATTTGATGATAAAAATAAAAAATAAAACTCAAGAAGAAAGAAGAGTTTAGTTTGTCGTAAGGATCCCCACTGGATGATGCCTAGACGAGCAGCTAGTCTTCCTGGTGTCCAACATAACATTAAATCAGACATTACAACAGACAACAATAAATCAGACAATATTAAAACATTCCGTGACACATACAGGAAAAGACGAGAACAAGTGTAAAACTTAAAATAAAATAAAATAATAGTATCTGTAGTACAACACTATATTACACAGCATGACACATGGGCTTAGAGTCAACCTCTACCCCACAAAGAGAAAGAATGATAACGGATATGTATTACAACAAGAGAAAATAAGGTTTAAAAAAAATTACTTAGGAGATTATTCCATGAAAAAAATAGCTCTGTATAGGCCAGTTTGTTTCAGGTAACTGGAGTTTTGTAGAGGTGGAGTCTTCTGCCCTCTACTGGCTCCTCTAATATAATGAGTCTGTGTTTATCTGAGCTGCAACATGAGGGTATATATGATTGTAGCTGCCCTCATGTTGGAACAAACTTATTTTTCTCCTGATGTGTTTGTCTGAAAAAAGGCCATTTTAACCCTCCTGTTGTCCTCTTGACCCATAAGTTTCTATATCAGAAATGTGGGTTTCTTTCAACTAAATGAAAATAAAAAAGTAACGTGGATTGTTCCATACAACCCCTTTCGCAGGTAAAATTTGAAAAAAAAAAAAAAAAAGTGACAAAAAGTGCAGAAAATAAAATTTTGACCGAGAAAAACAAAAAGGTGCATGTTGGGATGTTCTGGAGATATGTGGTTTGAGAAGAAGGGGTCCAGTAGTTACTTTTGGTGACTACGAAATAATCGCTCATAATCTGTGTTCACTTCTCCCGTTGGAGTCAACACACTCAGGACCTGCCGCTATAGTCTCCTAAAGAAGCCGTAGGCTACACTTTGTTACATTTATCTCTCACTTCCACAGTATTTTGGTGCGATTATATTAATGTCTTCGATAGGAGGGAGTTTATATTTGGGAGGATTCCAAATAATGACAATAATCGGAGCTACTTTTTTTTAATCAATGAACCATAAATCCGTGGGCGGGACATAATCGCAGCATTTATCCAATGACCGTCTAGTGTCGGAGCGCTGAAAAAAACTGCTCACAGCAGTCCCGTTGACGTCAACGGACGCTAGGCTTCAACGGGGAAATGCATTGAGACTCCACGGGAAGGTATGAGAAGGAAATCGAGTCAGCCAATTCTGAACCAACTCGTCTTCGAGATGAACGTATTCTAACGCATTTTAGTCAATACAATGTTAACACAATAGTACATATTTGACCATTTAAATTTTAGACATTTTAGGGGATGCTGAGCTTCCCTTGCAGTCTAAAGAAATCGCCACTGATAGTAACTATGACATTCAAGGAAAGATAACGTAAACCAAATAAGCATGAATAGGTGACACTATAAGCACATAGTATACACTTCTCCCCAGGACATAGCTTCTTAGGAGCCCCCCCCCCAGAAATCTCAGGTACTTTCTGAACCATAAGTGAGGAACATGAGGCGGAGAATCTGGTCCCTCACTTCACAACAATACAACAACACGCTCTTGTTTCTCTTCAGATCGTATAAATCTTTCGCCTTTTACTAAAGATTTCCGTGGAGAGGAACATTAAGAGTTTCAACTAATTTTTTGATGCCCAGCTTCATGCGGGGCTTTCTAATCATGTGGAAGATAAACCTAAACACAGCCTGACTTTTGCATCGTATCTTTATAGGTCTGTATGACTGCCATGTTCTGGGGAGAAGCGTATACTATGTGCTTATAGTGTCACCTATTCATGCTTATTTGGTTTACATTATGTTTCCTTGAATGTTATGATTACTGTCATCTTTCGAAAGCGACAAAAAAGTGACAATAAAAAGCAACATTCTGGAGAATTTGTATGCATCATGTTATGGTGCAAATGTCCTTTTATTAATGTTGAGGAAATAATGATTCTCCTGTATTGTTCAAAAGGTTCTTCATATTCAAAACGTGTTTCTGGATGTTTTTTTTAGGAATCATGTTCATCTACAACAACAAATCTGTCGGAGAACGAGACCGTGTTAAAGCCAGAAACTCCAAAAGTTTAAATCTACATAAATCTATCTTTACTTTTCACTTCCTGTTGTGTTCTTTAACAGCCATATTTAGCATTTTAATTTGAGATCGGGACATTTCTGACTGCACTCAAAGGTAGCTTCATTTCATGGAAAAAGGGAAATATTCTAAATATTAAGAAGAGGGGGGAGACACATTGCTTCTTAGGAACCCCCCAGAAATCTCAGGTACTTTCTGAACCATAAGTGAGGAACATGAGGCGGAGAATCTGGTCGGTCTCTCCACAGTCGTGCAGCAATACACTCTTGTTTCTCTTCAGATCGTATAAATCTTTCGCCTTTTACTAAAGATTTCCGTGGAGAGGAACATTAAGAGTTTCAACTAATTTTTTGATGCCCAGCTTAATGCGGGGCTTTCTAATCATGTGGAAGATAAACCTAAACACAGCCTGGCTTTGCATCTTGTCATTATAGGTCTGTGTGACTGCAGATGCGTGTGGGTGAGCAGTGTGATTGCGTCTCCTCCCTCTTCTTAATATTTAGAATATTTCCCTTTTTCCGTGAAATGGAGCTTTGGGTGCAGTCAGAAATGTCCCGATCTCAAATTAAAATGCTAAATATGGCAGTCGCTATGACGACCAGCCACGCTGAGGCGATACTAAAATCTGCAATGGAAAACGGACGCGCAGCGAGTCGAGGCGAGTAGGTACCATGTACTGTAAAAGCACCATTAGTGTTCCTGCAGTTTTCGGTGAGTGGCTCTCTAGTTTACATCCATGGACTCAGGTAGCATGAAGCTGCAGTACCGGAGGCTGCCCTCCCAGGACCGCAATCCTAGGGCCCTCGTTTTTCACTACAGCGTCACCTACTGAAGTGGGTGACCAAGAAGTCAGGAGCGCGTTTAGAGTGAGTGTGAGCACAATGCTTGACGAATGTGTGGAAGTTATACAGGCTACACTTTTTTCTAGGCTACATTTGTCTGTTATCTCCCCAGTCATTTTGGTGCAATTATTTGAAGTCAACCTTGTAGGCAGTTTATATGTGACGGCTTCAAATAATTTCAATACTCGTCCTTTGTTTACAGTGAACCATGAGTGAGGAACATGAGGCGGAGAATCTGGTCGCTCACTCCAACTCGGAAAATCATACGCTCTCGTTTCTCTTCAGATCGTATAAATCTTTCGCCTTTTACTAAAGATTTCCGTGGAGAGGAACATTAAGAGTTCTAAATAATTTTTGATGCCCTGCTTCATGCGGGGCTTTCTTTCAATGTGAAAAAAAACAGAAATACAGCTAGAACGGTGTGGAGCTATTAAAACAGCACTTAAAGTCACACATTATACATTACGTGTTACATTCATCAGCATTTTTTATTTAATATTTTTACTTTTATCGTCCATATTATTCATGTGAATTTGTTGTTGCATCATCCTGTTTGCATCGTATCATTATAGGTCTGTATGACTGCCGATGTGTGTGGGTGAGCAGTGTGGTTGCGTCTCCCCCATAGTAGGATTCGTAATATCGCCACCGGGAAAGAGACTTCTAATATCCTTCTGGTCTCCGAGACACGGGATCTGGTGGTCCAGTTTATATATGTCAATGATTCCAACAGGAGAAATGAACGTGAACACAGATTATGAGCGACTCGTGGACCCCTGTTACTATGCATACAGATTCCTTAGAAACGCAAACACACTTCTCACCCACGCACATGCGTAGTCTTACAGCTCCTTGATGATACGTTAGAAAGCCAGACTGTGTTTACGTTTAATTTTGACATTAGGAAGCTCCGCAGTGAGCAGCTTATGGTACAAGGGAAATATTCTAAATATTATATTAAGACGAAGGGGGGAGACGCAACCACACTGCTCACCCACACACTTCGACAATCATACAGATCTATAATGTTACGATGCAAAGTCGGGCTGTATTTAGGTTTATTTTCCACATGTTTAGAAAGCCCCGCATGAAGCTGGGCATCAAAAAATTAGTTGAAACTCTTAATGTTCCTCTCCACGGAAATCTTTAGTAAAAGGCGAAAGATTTATACGATCTGAAGAGAAACAAGAGTGTATTGCTTTATTGTTGTGAAGTGAGCGACCAGATTCACGGCCTTATGTTCCTCACTTATGGTTCAGAAAGGACCTGAGATTTCTCGGGGGGCTCCTAAGAAGCTCTGTGCTGGGGAGAAGTGTATACTATGTGCTAATAGTGTCACCTATTCATGCTTATTTGGTTTACGTTATGTTTCCTTGAACGTTATGGTTACTGTCATAGTTTCTTGATTTTTGTCTGGGTATGTGGTGATGACGAAATGTAGGTTAAGGGGGCGTGTTCATGTTGTAAAATGTGACGTCACATCTACTTCTTCAAGCTCAGTTGGAGGCTGCACAGTAACGCTCAGCCAGCACCGGGATGCGATATTACGAATCCCACTATGGCCACGCCAAGACCCGCCCTTCAATAGCGTTCACACACTACTATTGGCCAGGCGTCCATGCTTGAGACTGCACTCAAAGGTAGCTTCATTTCATGGAAAAAGGGAAATATTCTAAATATTAAGAAGAGGGGGGAGACACATAGCTTCTTAGGAACCCCCCCCCAGAAATCTCAGGTACTTTCTGAACCATAAGTGAGGAACATGAGGCGGAGAATCTGGTCGGTCTCTCCACAGTCGTGCAGCAATACACTCTTGTTTCTCTTCAGATCGTATAAATCTTTCGCCTTTTACTAAAGATTTCCGTGGAGAGGAACATTAAGAGTTTCAACTAATTTTTTGATGCCCAGCTTCATGCGGGGCTTTCTAAACATGTGGAAGATAAACCTAAACACAGCCTGGCTTTGCATCTTGTCATTATAGGTCTGTGTGACTGCAGATGCGTGTGGGTGAGCAGTGTGATTGCGTCTCCTCCCTCTTCTTAATATTTAGAATATTTCCCTTTTTCCGTGAAATGGAGCTTTGGGTGCAGTCAGAAATGTCCCGATCTCAAATTAAAATGCTAAATATGGCAGTCGCTATGACGACCAGCCACGCTGAGGCGATACTAAAATCTGCAATGGAAAACGGACGCGCAGCGAGTCGAGGCGAGTAGGTACCATGTACTGTAAAAGCACCATTAGTGTTCCTGCAGTTTTCGGTGAGTGGCTCTCTAGTTTACATCCATGGACTCAGGTAGCATGAAGCTGCAGTACCGGAGGCTGCCCTCCCAGGACCGCAATCCTAGGGGCCCTCGTTTTTCACTACAGCGTCACCTACTGAAGTGGGTGACCAAGAAGTCAGGAGCGCGTTTAGAGTGAGTGTGAGCACAATGCTTGACGAATGTGTGGAAGTTATACAGGCTACACTTTTTTCTAGGCTACATTTGTCTGTTATCTCCCCAGTCATTTTGGTGCAATTATTTGAAGTCAACCTTGTAGGCAGTTTATATGTGACGGCTTCAAATAATTTCAATACTCGTCCTTTGTTTACAGTGAACCATGAGTGAGGAACATGAGGCGGAGAATCTGGTCGCTCACTCCAACTCGGAAAATCATACGCTCTCGTTTCTCTTCAGATCGTATAAATCTTTCGCCTTTTACTAAAGATTTCCGTGGAGAGGAACATTAAGAGTTCTAAATAATTTTTTGATGCCCTGCTTCATGCGGGGCTTTCTTTCAATGTGAAAAACAAACAGAAATACAGCTAGAACGGTGTGGAGCTATTAAAACAGCACTTAAAGTCACACATTATACATTACGTGTTACATTCATCAGCATTTTTTATTTAATATTTTTACTTTTATCGTCCATATTATTCATGTGAATTTGTTGTTGCATCATCCTGTTTGCATCGTATCATTATAGGTCTGTATGACTGCCGATGTGTGTGGGTGAGCAGTGTGGTTGCGTCTCCCCCCCCCCCCATAGTAGGATTCGTAATATCGCCACCGGGAAAGAGACTTCTAATATCCTTCTGGTCTCCGAGACACGGGATCTGGTGGTCCAGTTTATATATGTCAATGATTCCAACAGGAGAAATGAACGTGAACACAGATTATGAGCGACTCGTGGACCCCTGTTACTATGCATACAGATTCCTTAGAAACGCAAACACACTTCTCACCCACGCACATGCGTAGTCTTACAGCTCCTTGATGATACGTTAGAAAGCCAGACTGTGTTTACGTTTAATTTTGACATTAGGAAGCTCCGCAGTGAGCAGCTTATGGTACAAGGGAAATATTCTAAATATTATATTAAGACGAAGGGGGGAGACGCAACCACACTGCTCACCCACACACTTCGACAATCGTACAGATCTATAATGTTACGATGCAAAGTCGGGCTGTATTTAGGTTTATTTTCCACATGTTTAGAAAGCCCCGCATGAAGCTGGGCATCAAAAAATTTGTTGAAACTCTTAATGTTCCTCTCCACGGAAATCTTTAGTAAAAGGCGAAAGATTTATACGATCTGAAGAGAAACAAGAGTGTATTGCTTTATTGTTGTGAAGTGAGCGACCAGATTCACGGCCTTATGTTCCTCACTTATGGTTCAGAAAGTACCTGAGATTTCTCGGGGGGGGGGCTCCTAAGAAGCTCTGTGCTGGGGAGAAGTGTATACTATGTGCTAATAGTGTCACCTATTCATGCTTATTTGGTTTACGTTATGTTTCCTTGAACGTTATGGTTACTGTCATAGTTTCTTGATTTTTTTCTGGGTATGTGGTGATGACGAAATGTAGGTTAAGGGGGCGTGTTCATGTTGTAAAATGTGACGTCACATCTACTTCTTCAAGCTCAGTTGGAGGCTGCACAGTAACGCTCAGCCAGCACCGGGATGCGATATTACGAATCCCACTATGGCCACGCCAAGACCCGCCCTTCAATAGCGTTCACACACTACTATTGGCCAGGCGTCCATGCTTGAGACTGCACTCAAAGGTAGCTTCATTTCATGGAAAAAGGGAAATATTCTAAATATTAAGAAGAGGGGGGAGACACATTGCTTCTTAGGAACCCCCCAGAAATCTCAGGTACTTTCTGAACCATAAGTGAGGAACATGAGGCGGAGAATCTGGTCGGTCTCTCCACAGTCGTGCAGCAATACACTCTTGTTTCTCTTCAGATCGTATAAATCTTTCGCCTTTTACTAAAGATTTCCGTGGAGAGGAACATTAAGAGTTTCAACTAATTTTTTGATGCCCAGCTTCATGCGGGGCTTTCTAATCATGTGGAAGATAAACCTAAACACAGCCTGGCTTTGCATCTTGTCATTATAGGTCTGTATGACTGCCGATGTGTGTGGGTGAGCAGTGTGATTGCGTACCCCCTTTCTTAATATTTAGAATAATTCCCTTTTTCCGTGAAATGAAGCTTTGAGTGCAATTAGAAATGTCCCGATCTCAAATTAAAATGCTAAATATGGCTGTTAAAGAACACAACAGGAAGTGAAAAGTAAAGATAGATTTATGTAGATTTAAACTTTTGGAGTTTCTGGCTTTAACACGGTCTCGTTCTCCGACAGATTTGTTGTTGTAGATTAGAGATGGTCCGATACCATCTCTATTGTAGATCATGTGTCAAACTCAAGGCCCGCTATAAATATATATAAAAAAATATATATATATATATATATATATATATATATATACATACATACATACATTTGGGTTCACAATACATTTTGGCCCTCCTAGTTGTACGCCAAACCAAAAACACAGGAAAGTGTTTTTTTAAAATGCAATTACCTGCATTTAAAGCAGAATTTGGCAGATTTGCCGACTCTGAGTATCAGAGAGTTTTCATATTCAGGATGAGAAACAAGTTGTTAAAAAAAAGTTATTGTTTTGCTTGATTTGCTAAATTCTCTGATGGCTAAGGAACTCTTTAGATGACTTTTGTAGGGCTTCATGTCAACAAAAATGGGACAAAAAGCGTACAAAAATGTCAGAAAAGTCAACAAATTTACAAAAAGGTGAGAAATGTCTGAGAAAGAGAGAAAATACAGGAGAATAATTATTTCCTTTACATTAATAAAAGGACATCTGCACCATAAAATGATGCATACAAATTCACCAGAATGCAGGACTGCCCCCAGACCCCCCACCCCTCTGTGTGTGTAATATCTGAAGGGGTCTTCTTGTTTCTACAATTTACATCAAAAGTTCAGAGAATCTCTTGTATATCCAAGCTAAATTGGTATTGGAACAGAAATTCCCCAAAGCTAATTGATACTGAATCTTAAATGTGATCGAACCGGGACCTTGTGAATAGAGCTGCACAATATATCGTTTTTATTTTTAAATCGTTATCGCAATATCAACTAGTGCAATATACTGCGACATATCGCGATACACTGAGCTTTTTTGTGTTGGTTGAAAGAAAAGATCAGTAGAAAATTACAGTTTAAAAAGAAGCTGTCAGTTCGGTTTTAGTGGATCCTTTAATATTCAATTCAATGTTCAATTTGCTTTGCGTTCAATTAGCTGAATACTGAAAGCAGAAAGGCAGAACTGAGTACACTTTAATATGTTTATCTATCGCACAAAATATCGTTATCGCGATATTCCAACAACCTTATCGCCCATCTTTCTCATATTGTGCAGCCCTACTTGTGAATCAAATGGATTCATGAAATCATCGGTGATACCCGGCCCAACCCTAGTGTCGGTACGGTGTCCCACAGAGCAAAGATGTGCAGCACACAAACAGACGGAAGGACAGCAAGTTGCTCCATCATCCTGTTTTATTCACATCAGGTTTGAAGGATTCAAGACATTTGGGATTCTCAGACATGCAACCTCACACACACTCACACACACACACACAAAATCAACCAATCACACACAATCTCACACACAGTGGTATGGTAGGCACACTGTAGTGGAGAGCTCAGATGTGTCGTCTCAGATCAAACGTAGGCACTTCTGAAGCAGACACCGACGATAGACGATGCTTTTTGTTCTCTCCCGCGGTCACATCACTCGCTCCGACTTTAAACTGCCGTCACGTATAAAGACGATTTACGCAGATTTGTTCCTAAATTGGGACAGTTAAGGCGGGAGCAGCTGTGGCTATAGTGTCACATTATCCCGGGATAACAAAGTAGTTTTATTTCACGATAACCGGATATTATAAAGTACTTTAGCGGAATAACGCAGTGAGACAAGAAGCAGAAGAGAAGCTGCCTGGTTTGGTATCGGTTCTTATTTCAGAGCTGCAAAGATTCATCGGTTAGTTGTCAACTAACCCTGCGGTTGTCCTGGAGGTAAAGTTCTCTTATTTCAGAAATATGGGTTTCTTTACAACCAAATTGCCCCGAAATAACTTGGATGCTTGCATGTGCGTTGTAGGAAGCCACACAACATTCCTTGCAGGGCAAATTAATGATTACTTTCATTGAATTCTGGGTGTTTTTATTCAATTTTATAGCATTTGAAGAAAAAAAAAAATGGTTGAACTTTGACATAAACTAGTCTGTGATCCACTCAACATCCACTGATCTTAACTATTAGTCAAAATAACTCATAATTTGTGCTTTTTCTAACTCAAAAATTAGGTATAATGTAAATTAAATTAGGTTTATTGATGTGGTGTAGTCTAATGTATTGTAGTGGATATCTATCTATCTATCTATCTATCTATGTATCTATCTATCTATCTATCTATCCATCCATCTATCGTTATACCCTAACCCACTCACGGTGGAAATCCCTTTATTTAGCCT
Organism: Perca flavescens; assembly: GCF_004354835.1. Lineage (NCBI taxonomy): Eukaryota > Metazoa > Chordata > Actinopteri > Perciformes > Percidae > Perca > Perca flavescens. Next base: position 5,028,964 of record NC_041332.1, read on the forward strand.
ATGTGAAGAAGAAAAAATTCAAAATACATGAAAAATATAATGCTAAGTATGTTGTTGTGGGTCATTGGGCATTTTTAAGTGGGTATATGGAAATCCTGGAGCTTTCTTAGTGGGTATATACTGCATATCACGTAGACTACACCACTGAGTTGATTGACCATGAATACAAAAAAAAAAAAAAAAAAGTGCCAGAAAAAGTTATTTTTCAATTTTGACCCAAAAGGACAACAAGTTCAGGGTGGATGACATGAGGGTTAAATTAATCGCAGACGGATCGGTTTGAGTCATTTTTCATGAAATGTGGACTAAACGAGACATTTGAGGAGGTTGTCTTGGGCTTTTTGGGGAAACACCGATCCACATTTTTCACCATTTTCTGACATTTTAGAAGGGTTGGGTACCGAAACCCGGTGCTAATACGGCACCGGCGCTCTAAACAACCGGTATCTACCGTACCGAATCAAAACGCAGATTTCGGTGACAATTAAACGCCTTCTGAGCTGCTCTCTGATGCTCTCAAACAGACGTTAGAGGCAACAGGAGCATCGCTGCAAGTGACGCTAGTTAACACTACACCTGACAGCAGGTAACGTTAGCCTACCGTTAGCTAGTTAACACAACACCTGACAGCAGCTAACGTTAGCCTACCATTAGCTAGTTAACACTACACCTGACAGCAGGTAACGTTAGCCTACCGTTAGCTAGTTAACACTACACCTGACAGCAAGTAACGTTAGCCTACCCATAGCTAGTTAACAATACACCTGACAGCAGGTAACGTTAGCCTACCGTTAGCTAGTTAACACTACACCTGACAGCAGCTAACGTTAGCCTACCGTTAGCTAGTTAACACTACACCTGACAGCAAGTAACGTTAGCCTACCCTTAGCTAGTTAACACTACACCTGACAGCAGGTAACGTTAGCCTACCGTTAGCTAGTTAACACTACACCTGACAGCAAGTAACGTTAGCCTACCCTTAGCTAGTTAACACTACACCTGACAGCAAGTAACGTTAGCCTACCCTTAGCTAGTTAACACTACACCTGACAGCAGGTAACGTTAGCCTACCGTTAGCTAGTTAACACTACACCTGACAGCAAGTAACGTTAGCCTACCCTTAGCTAGTTAACACTACACCTGACAGCAAGTAACGTTAGCCTACCCTTAGCTAGTTAACACTACACCTGACAGCAAGTAACGTTAGCCTACCCTTAGCTAGTTAACACTAAACCTGACAGCAGCTAACGTTAGCCTACCATTAGCTAGCAGCTGGATTAAACACGGTTAAAATGCTGACAGCTAAACGGTGTAAAGGGTGTCTGTATTTCACTGGAGAGGATTCAAACATTGGGACGTTAAGCAGTGTGCAGCTGCCGTTGTCAGAAAAACACCAGACGGTGCGTTCACTTGAAACTAGTGAGCATAGTGCATAGCATAGTGTGCATTCAAAGTTATTGTAAAATACCCTATTCCCTAATTTTTTAAGTATGACACCGAGACGGTTTTAAAATGTCGTTTTAGCACCGGTATCGTAAAAAAAACCAAACGATACCCAACCCTACATTTTAGAGCCCAAACAGCTCATCCGTTAATCCAGAAAATAATCCACAGTGAAGACCGTGGTTAGTTGCAGCCCTCTCTAGTTTCTTTGCTTGTATTTTGGGAGCTAAACGCTGCCTGTAGTGTTGACGTAGGCTTCAGAGACTGAAGGTGATGTGACCGCAGCTGGACAGATGTGTTGCGTATTTAGTCGGAGCTCAAAAAAAAAAACGACTTCAACTTCACTCAGGAACAGAAAAATCTGACTTTTGATAGCTTGAAACTACGTTTTTTTGTGCGCCCCCGAGTGCCTGAACAAGGTCGGTGATTTGATTAACCTTGCTGTTGTCTTAGGGTCAAATTTAACCCATTTTCAAAAAAAATTTGGTATTTCTTTCAACCAAATTGCCCAAAAAATGAACACGGATGGTTCCATTTAACGCTCTTCTCATGTAAAGTGAAGGATCAGTTCACTACTTTCATTACAATTTTGGTTGTTTTATCCCATTTTATAGCATATATCTGCTTTTTAAACTCAAAATATGAGGTTTAGTGTTCATGAATTCCAAGAATAAGTGTAAAACTCGTTGTAATTAAAATTAAAATAATGTGACAAAGTGAAAAAAAGGTGTTGTGTGTGTGTTTGTGTTGTACGTGTGTCTTATACGTGTGTGTTGTACGTGTGTGTGTGTGAGTGTGTGTCTGTGTCCGTGTTAGTGTGTGTGTT
>NC_041332.1:5036232-5041232 GCF_004354835.1 Perca flavescens
TGCACAACACAGCTGGCAGTAGGGCTGTGCTCGACTGAAGATATCCTTAGTCGACTAACACTTATAGGATTTTGCCGACTAATCGATTAGTTGATTTAATTGACAGAGCTGTGCGCTTTGAGAGGTGGTTAAGACTAGAAAAACACAATATAAATGTAGTTAATTAACCATCTGTAAAACTGAGTTTCTCCACAATTAATCCTGCAAAAGCACCACTTTAAATCTTGTGTTTACCATAAATGTGCTCAGAAGTTTCTTGGAAATAAGTAATTAAGCATGAATAAGCATAAAAAATGACTAATCAACTAAAGAAAGACCAAAACAACCGATTAGTTGACTAATCGACTAAGAGGTGGCAGCCCTAGACTAATCGATTACTTGATTTAATCGACAGATCTGTAAATCTGAGTTTCTCCACAAAGAGTCGTGCTTAAAGCACCACTTTAATTCTTGTGTTTACCAGAGATGTGCTCGTACGTTTCTTGGAAATAAGTCATTCAGCATGAAAACAGCATCAAACATGACTAATGGACTAAAGAGATCTAAGTTGACTAAGACCAAAACGAGCGATTAGTCGACTAATCCACTAAGAGGGAGCAGCCCTAGCTGGAAGTCAAACCAACAACCCCAAAGTACGCATTTTCAAACGGTCAACAGGAACACGATACATTTGCGCTACGAGTTTTGCTCGGTACAAACGTATCTTGTAACGTAGGATATCATGAACACACCATTACAAAGCACAGAATACACTGCTGCCTGGACACATGCAATGACATAGGCAGGAGGGTTATGACTTAACCCTCCTGTTGGCAAATCAAAATCAGAAATGTGGGTTTATTTCAACCAAATTTGAAAACAAAAGTAACGTGGATGGTTCTGTACAACGCTCTTCACAAGTTAAATAAATGATCCGTTGGCTACTTTCATTGAATTTGGGTGATTTATTCAATTTTATAGCGTGTAAAGAAAAATTGATAAAAGAACGCTGAGAAATTTAGTAAATAAAAATGTCAGAAACATTGACAAAAAAAAAAGTGACAAAAATGTAGCCTGACCAGCCAGACCCACATCCAGGTGTTGAGGTCTGGGAACTCCCCATTGGGCAGGGCTCAATCTGAGGGGCGGGATAAACAGCTGTCTTTCAAATTCCCTCTGCATGCGATAGGATAGCGCTACGACCAATCAGAGCAACGCTAGCTGGTAGATTAGACTTTAAACTCCGAACACATCTTCCTTTTTTAAGAATGACTTCAGTGCCATTCCAGGTAGGGAATGAGTCCTTACCCCAAGTGAAGGAGTTCAAGTATCTTGGGGTTTTGTTCGCGAGTGAGGGGACAATGGAGCGGGAGATTGGTCGGAGAATCGGCGCGGCGGGTGCGGTATTACGTTCAATCTATCGCACCGTTGTGACGAAAAGAGAGCTTAGCCAGAAGGCAAAGCTCTCGATCTACCGGTCAGTTTTCGCTCCTACCCTCACCTATGGTCATGAAGGCTGGGTCATGACCGAAAGAACGAGATCCAGGGTACAAGCGGCTGAAATGGGTTTCCTCAGGAGGGTGGCTGGCGTCTCCCTTAGAGATAGGGTGAGAAGCTCAGTCATCCGTGAGGAGCTCGGAGAGCCGCTGCTCCTTTGCGTCGAAGGAGCCAGTTGAGGTGGTTCGGGCATCTGGTAAGGATGCCCCTGGGCGCCCCTAGGGAGGTGTTCCAGGCACGCCCAGCTGGGAGGAGGCCTCGGGAAGACCCAGGACTAGGTGGAGGGATTATATCTCCAACCTGGCCTGGGAACGCCGGATCCCCAGTCGGAGCTGGTTAATGTCGCCGAAAGGGAAGTTTGGGGTCCCCTGCTGGAGCTGCTCCCCCCGCGACCCGACACCGGATAAGCGGACGAAGATGGATGGATGGACTTCAGTGCCGTTCTTTGTTCTTTTCTCAAAGAAAAGCTGAACTCCAAGTCTTCCAGAAGATCTCTGTTCGCCAGCAGCAGCCATAAGCCCCGCCCACCCACTCTATACACGATGTGATTGGCCTGGCCAGAGTTTGGTTTTTCCAGCTCGCAAGCCAACAGGAGAGTTGCTAGACTGACCCTGGCTGCACATTACATTTGCTGCCGCTAGGGTGCGTCTAGATTTCTAGGCTAACAAAAATGTCAAAAAAGCGCAGAAAAATATTGACAGAATCTTTGAAAAAAAGTGACAAAAGTGTCGAAAAAGACAATGGGATTTTTGACCCAGAAAAACAAAAAGTAGCATCATGATCGACGGGGAAGGCAACACGAGGGTTAAGAGGGGAATTAAATTTGAAACGGCAGTATGCTTGGACCAAACCCCAAATAGTTGGTATTTCAATTTGTGGTATAGTCTTTAAACAATTAAAATCTTGTTCCGTAGACTGACAATTACACAGTATTTCCCCTTAAATCATTCAGCCCAAAGTGAGACATGTTTTTCCCGTTTGATATTAAGCTACAAAAGTTCAGTGATCAAACTGGAACCCAGTGTGCAGCGTCGCTACGTTTCAACATGATGCATTTTGCATAAATGTCTCCTCAACACCGCAAAGTTTGAACATTTCAAACCAGATCTCACCTTTGATAAAACCTTCTCAAACAGGCTGTCCATGATGGCCACCAGCTTAGCGGATATCTCTGCTATGTGATCGTTGTAGTCCTGCAAAGCAACAAAAAGGTTTTTACCAAAAACTAGAGCTGCAACAATTAAATCCATTAGTTCTCAATTATTAAGAGGTCCCATGACATGGTGCTCTTTGTAGGGCTGGGCGATATGGCCTAAAAATAAAACTTTTTTTCTCCCTCTACTTAAAATCAATCTGCAGATGACAAATAAATTGTTCAAAACTAGTTTTATTTTGTTTTGACTCATACACACACACACACACACACACACACACACACACACACACACACACACACACACACACACACACACACACACAGGGCATGTATACCATTCTGATTATTCATGCCAATTTTGTGGAAATATAAATTGTTTGAGTGTTTTCCCTACCAGTTTTTATTTTTATTTTTTTGGGGGTGGCTTATATATTCAACAACAACAAAACGGATGCGTGAGATAAAGCTGTTTTCACACATACAGGTAATTCACTTCTTGTTCCTCGCTAAACGTTCAAATCATTTTAACGTTATTGCGCAACCTTGCCCCTATTTTCACCTGTTGCTGAGTAACGTACGTTAACATCCCATGATGGTCTCTTGAATGTAGCATACCTGTTGTAGCAAGCTGGTAACAAGCTCCTCCGTAGCGATAAAAACAAACGTCGAGAAGCGGAGCTCCGTGCTACAGAGCGGCGATTGCTAGTTGTTCAGTTACCGAGAATAGGTGACTCTCAGCCAGGGACGGTGCACCGCGAGCTGCCGGTCATTTTGGCGGAGATTACGGATAAGTAAGTAATGAAACGACTGGTTAAGAAAACCGATTTTTCATTTAAACAAATCCACAATAGCTACACATTCGAGTTAATCGATAAAATCGATTTATCGCCCAGCACTAGCTCTTTGGATGCTTTTATATAGACCTTAGTGGTCCCCTAATACTGTATCTGAAGTCTCTTTTATATAGACCTTAGTGGTCCCCTAATACTGTATCTGAAGTCTCTTTTATATAGGCCTTAGTGGTCCCCTAATACTGTATCTGAAGTCTCTTTTATATAGACCTTAGTCCCCTAATACTGTATCTGAAGTCTCTTTTATATAGACCTTAGTGGTCCCCTAATACTGTATCTGAAGTCTCTTTTATATAGGCCTTAGTGGCTCCTTATGACCTCATAAGGAGAACATTCCTGATTGGTCCATCTGAGCTTTCATTTTCTCAAAGGCAGAGCAGGATACCCAGGGCTCGGTTTACACCTATCACAGGCTGGGGGAACACATATTAATGTTAAAAAAAAAAAAAAAACTAAAAAAAAAAAAAAAGGGACATTTTCATGCCATGGGACCTTTAAAAAAAAAAAAAAAGACAAGAAATTGTACCGAGACCGCCCTCATCAAGCAGGTCTCGGGACGCTTTTTGGGGGGGAACCGAGTGCGATTGCTGCGTTCACACCTTCCCAAACCAAGGGTTCGGTTAAAACAAATCAAACTGCTCAGGTGTGAAAGCAACCGCAGTGGTTTTGATTCTTGCCGTCTCATTGGGCCGTGCCCGTGCGTTACCTTGGTGATGTGGTCGAAGTGTCTGAGGACGCTGAACTGCTTGGGCTGCAGTTTGGTCTCGAAATGAGCTCTGATGATGGGAATGTAGTGAACCACCAGCTGCAGGCAGCGGGAAGCTAATGCTACACACACACACACACACACACACACACACACACACACACACACACACACACACACAGACAGAGACACACACACACACAGAGACACACACACAGAGACACACGCAGAGACACACGCACACAGACACACAGAGATACACACACACACAGACACACGCACAGACACGCACAGACACACACACACAGACACGCAAAGACACACACAGAGACACACACCCACAGACACGCACAGACACACAGAGAGAGAGACACACACACAAAGACAAACACACAGAGACACGCACACACACACACACCCACAGACAGACACAGAGAGAGACACACACACACAGACACACCCACACAGACAGACACACACACACACACGCACACCCACAGACAGACACAGAGAGAGACACACACACAGACACACCCACACAGACAGACACACACACACACACGCACACCCACAGACAGACACAGAGAGAGACACACACACACAGACACCCACACAGACAGACAGACACACACACACACACACACGCACACACAGAGACAGACACACAGAGACACACACACACAGACAGACAAAGACGCACACAGACAAAGACACACACACACACACAGAGACAGACACACAGAGACAGACAAAGACAGACACAAAGACAGAAACACACAAAATTAGCATCTTTACTTTCAGATAAACTGAA
>NC_041332.1:5046232-5063732 GCF_004354835.1 Perca flavescens
CAGAAGCAGAGTATGAGGGCCCTGACAGTACCTAGGTAAGGACTACTAGCCAGTCAGAAGCAGAGTATGAGGGCGTGCCCTGACAGTACCTAGGTAAGGACTACTAGCCAGTCAGAAGCAGAGTATGAGGCCCTGACAGTACCTAGGTAAGGACTACTAGCCAGTCAGAAGCAGAGTATGCGGGCGTGCCCTGACAGTACCTAGGTAAGGACTACTAGCCAGTCAGAAGCAGAGTATGAGGGCGTGCCCTGACAGTACCTAGGTAAGGACTACTAGCCAGTCAGAAGCAGAGTATGAGGCCCTGACAGTACCTAGGTAAGGACTACTAGCCAGTCAGAAGCAGAGTATGAGGCCCTGACAGTACCTAGGTAAGGACTACTAGCCAGTCAGAAGCAGAGTATGAGGGTATACCATGCTAGCAGCTAGGCGAGCATTATAACGTGTGTTACAAAGTGACCACGTTGGTCTCTGAAGTAAAGGCTGGACTACAATAGAGCTGTTTGGAGCAGTTGGTGAACAGTGTTTTCTGTTGGAGATGGTAACTCCCTTTGGGGGGGGGACTTTGGGCTTTTTCACTTTGTAAACCTCTGGGCCCCGTCTGCTCTGGGCCCCGTCTGCTCTGGGCCCCGTCTGCTCTGGGCCCCCGGACAGAAGGGCTGGACCCGAATATTCGTTCGGTGGGTAGGTATTCGATTTAAATTTTAATTTTTTTAATTTATTATTTTTGGTTTATTTATTTTCTGCATTTATCTCTCGTTCACACTCCAGTCCAGTTGGTGGCAGTAATGCACATTTAAGTTGGTTTGCCAACCGACAATAAACTACAAAGAAGAAGAAGATCCTGTCGGTCCACGATGACGCCCACTTCGATCATTTAGCGAGCTGGGCAGAGAAGCTAGCGGCGATAACAAGTGCGGAAATGGAAAACTGTTTTGGCGTTTTTCCGTTGTGATTCGGCCAGAAACTTCAACGTTGTGAGGCGAAGAGATCGTTTTGGAACGTAAAGCTCGGATATTACATTTCCTCGGACTCTTGGGGATTTATGAAAATCAAGTTTTGGTCAAAATACCACTTTGTTGCTGAAAGGACAACGAAAACAGGTATGCTATGCACTCTCGGCTGCGCAGATTACAAGGCAAGGCAGATTTATTTGTATACGGCTTTTATTTTCTGTTACTTTGTAACAGTTGTGTACATGGCTGTATATTTTAAAGATTTAATGCTTTAAAAGTTATAAAAACGCTCATGAGTGGAAGTTTAAATCGAGGTTACAGCGACGCCCCCAGTCACAAAGTGTCCCGTTGACGGGACGGTGATCCTTGAGGGGTTAAAAGTTTATTAATTCTGAACGCGTCTGGCCTGTCTGTCGATATTGCACCAAATACGACACTGCTGCACTCCCTTGTGAAGTCGTTTGGATGAAAGGTTCTCAAAATAATCAACATGCAAACAAACAGACAGACACAGAGAGATTCCTGCCTTTATTAGAGATGATAATATGCTCAGCCCCCTCTCGCCGAAGCTTCCAATATTCGATGCTCATTACTACCGAAGCTTTGAAGCTCAAAAAAAATGGTATTCAGACCAGACCTACCGGACAGTAGGTAAAAAGTGGACATGACTGGGCAAAAGATGACGTTTGGTCACCCTACATAAATATGTGTGGGGTGGGGGGGGGTTGTACCTGGGATTTTACGCTCCGGTAGTGTTATTCTTCCATCAGCGATGGAGTTCACAAGGTCCTGGAACTCAGAAGGGACCTCCGCCTGTTTCCAGCGCTCGTTGTCCAGGAGGAGGCTGCAAAACAAAGACCGACGTCAGAACACAAGGCACGGCAGCTTTATTTATAGAGCACATTTCAGCAACAGGGCAAGTCAAAGTGCTTGACATGAAAACATGAAAGAGCCTTCAGAAAACAATTAAAAACAATTTAAAAACATTCAAAGTCAAGAGTAAAATTTACAGTGCAGTATAAGAATAAAAAAAAAAAAAAAAAAAAAAAAACTGAGAAACATAAGTCATAGTGTAGCAGACCTGTCCCAGACCACCTGAGAGGTCTGGGGGGGTCATAGTGTAGTAGACCTGTCCCAGACCACCTGAGAGGTCTGGGGGGGTCATAGTGTAGTAGACCTGTCCCATACCACCTGAGAGGTCTGGGTGGGTCATAGTGTAGTAGACCTGTCCCATACCACCTGAGAGGTCTGGGGGGGGTCATAGTGTAGTAGACCTGTAGACAATAACTCCGTTTCCCTGGTTACGCCTGAAGGTTTGACTAATACCTGGAACAATCATTCCCATCCATCAGGTTCTTATGCAATGCAAACGTTGTTCTCTCGCCCAGGAATTAGGAAGGACCTTAGATACGACTTGCCTCCCTTAGCAACCGGAGATATTTATATAGTCCGCTCAGCTGATAGAGCCCTTCAGTTTAGCTACGAGCCAGAAAGCTAACGCTATGCTAGCAAGATCCAAAGTCAATAACATTGTGTACAGTTGGCAATCAGTAAAAACAATTTGACAAATGTTGAACAACAAGACAAGCTAGCTATGCAGCCATGTCATTATCTCCAAAACGTAATATATAAATATAATGTAAAAATAACGACTTTTACGAAGAATTTGATCCGCGATGTGTAACGTTACTGTCGGCTGCAGCGGCGCAGCCGGAAGCAGCGAGCTGAACAGTGAACGGGACGAGAGAGATAACGTTATTCTCTGTGAAACAAAGTCCGTCCAGAGGGCCAGTATAATATAATATATAACTTATAGTAGAACTTACTTCTTCCGGCCTGTGTGTTTTAGCGCCAACCTGTGGTGTTCAGAGGACGAGTTGGAAATAATAAATCCACATTTCCTTTTTGATTTAATGTAGCGCGTTCATTTAGAACAGTAAACAGTTAGTTTCACCGAACTCCTTTGGTAGGTGTCCTCTATCACTTTTTAATGGACAACCTGCAGCCAATCAGAATCGAGTATTCACCCAGACCATGGTGTAATTGCCCTGCAGTGTCCTGCTGAACCCTGCTGCTTCCATCCATGCTCTGCTACTATAAATAAAATTGAATTGAAAGACAATCGTTCATCCCGCACCTCGGATTGAGCCCTGCCAATGGTGAGTTCCCAGACCCAACATCTAGATGTGGTTCTGGCTTGTCAGGCTATGAGAAATAATAATAATCAAATGCTAGAATATATATAATAGTAAAAACAGTCACAGGGGACATTTTGTACGTTGAATACCTGAACTACATTTCACGGATCATACTTACAGACGGTAATACTGAAGGACTTTGACTGTAACCGAGTGTCTCTACTGGTTTATTGTACTGAAGTAAAGCTGCAGGTAACCTGAGTTTGGTCTTGCGTTCTTCGTGGAAGCGGTGGACGAAGCGGTTGGCCTGGCTCTGCAGCGCCCCCCTCAGGGAGACGCTGCGCCTGCCGCACAGCTCCTCCGTGTCCCGCACGAAACCCTCCACCGTCTGAGAGAGGCACACGAACTCCGCCGAGCTCAGGCGCTCCAGAGAGCCGTCCTGTTGGGAGACAGAGGCGATACGAGGAGATCAGATCCAGTCTTTACATTTCACTTATAGGCATTCAGACCCCAAAAAAGCGTTTGTGTGACGTCCTGTTGTGTTGTTATAATTACAATTAGTCCAGAATGCGGCAGCGAGACTTTTAAAAAGGCATTCGTAAATACGAACACATCACTCCAATTTTAGCTTCCCTTCACTGGTTGCCGGTTCGCTTTAGGGTCGATTTTAAAATTCTTTTGTTTATAAGTGTCTTAACAATCAAGCTCCCCTCTATTTATCGGAGCTCCTAGAGCAATACACTCCTTCCAGGGATCTTAGGTCAGGGACACAGAAACTTTTATCCTTACCACGGTACAGGTTAAAACACAGAGGTTATCGTGCCTTTGCCATTGCTGGCCCGACACTATGGAACAGCTTGCCCTTTCATATTCGCTCTGCTTCTGACTTGTCAGTTTTCAAGTCACTCTTGAAAACACACTTGTATTCAATTGCTTTTAATAGTGTTTAATTTGTTCTTAAATTTTTCTTGTTCTGTCTGTCGTGTGATATTCTATTGCTCTGTAAAGCACATTGGTCAGCTTGTCTGTATAAATAGTGCTGTATAAATAAACTTTGACTTGACTTATAAACCCTCCAACAAAAAAAAAAGTGGAATTTATATTTCACAATCGCTGTTTTCTGTCAGACCGTTAGATTTCAAGGTTTCTGATCGCACTTGAAGGCAGCTTTATTTATAAGATAGAAAGAAAAGCTCGTGCTTAAGTTCAGTGCTTGTGGTGTGTTTGTTTTACCCCCATTGTGTTGTAAAGCGCCCATATTATGCTCATTTTCAGGTTCATAACTGTATTTTAAGGTTGTACCAGAATAGGTTTACATGGTTTAATTTTCAAAAAACACCATATTTTTGTTGTACTGCACAGCTCTCTCTCACTGCTGCAGCTCCTCTTTTCACCTGGTTTCTGTTTTAGCTACAGAGTGAGACCTCTTTTCTTCTTCTGTACTATCTTTGATTGCACTCGCACATGCTCAGATCGTAGAGCATGTCAGCTGGCTCCATAGACAGTAAAAGAAAGGCTGTTTCTTGAACTTTGGTCAGTTCCAAGGCAGGATTAGCTGGGAGACTTCTTCTAATCGGGGGCGCACATGGAAGTAGTTCTTTTGTAGATTATGGTGAACTTGTGTGTGTGTTGTAGCAGTGCTTTGCCATTGAGAACGAGGTAGCATGCTAACGGTTGCTGTTAGCCAGCTCGTTTCAGCTAGTGACGTAGAAAGAAACTCATTCAGAAACCCTTATCTCACTCAAAACAGCATTTTTTTTCTCAAAGTTTGTATGTGTGTGGAAGCACCAGAGACACAAAATGACACCCCAAATCCCAGAAAAAGGGATTTTCTTTTCATAAAATGGGCACTTTAAAACTTTTTTGTGGCAGCGATTGAGGCAGTGATGTTTCCTGTTTCCTGTAAAGGATTTTCACTAGAGATGGTCCGATACCAGTATCGATATCGGCTCCGATACTGCCTAAAACGCTGGTATCGGTATCGGGAAGTACTGGAGTTTATGCACCGATCAGATACCACGTAATAAAGCCCTAAAGAAAATCTACATTAAAGTAGTTTATTTATGTTCTTTTTCCGTTATAACTGACTGTAAAACTGTAAAATAAAAGAAAGTTCTGGGGCATTTGTGTTTGTTCATGTTTTACAAAGAGTTTAACTTGAGCCAGACCAACAACAATGATAGATATCATATCACATCCATACAGAGATAGTAGTATACAGCTGTTATACATCATATCACATCCATACAGAGATAGTAGTATACAGCTGTTATACATCATATCACATCCATACAGAGATAGTAGTATACAGCTGTTATACATCATATCACATCCATACAGAGATAGTAGTATACAGCTGTTATACATCATATCACATCCATACAGAGATAGTAGTATACAGCTGTTATACATCATATCACATCCATACAGGGATAGTAGTATACAGCTGTTATACATCATATCACATCCATACAGAGATAGTAGTATACAGCTGTTATACATCATATCACATCCATACAGAGATAGTAGTATACAGCTGTTATACATCATATCACATCCATACAGAGATAGTAGTATACAGCTGTTATATATCATATCACATCCATACAGAGATAGTAGTATACAGCTGTTATACATCATATCACATCCATACAGAGATAGTAGTATACAGCTGTTATACATCATATCACATCCATACAGGGATAGTAGTATACAGCTGTTATACATCATATCACATCTATACAGAGATAGTAGTATACAGCTGTTAAAACATAATAAAATATATGACCCACTGGTATCGGATCGGTACTCCGTATCGGCCGATACACAAGTTCAGGTATCGGAAAGCAAAAAATGGTATCGGACCATCTCTAATTTTCATACCAGTTGCATTTCAGTGATACCGTCCCGGTTATTGTACCTTGGCTCTGGCTGTGAGGACTTTGACGCAGCGATCGTGGCTGACGTCGGAGGCGGCGTGCAGCAGCTCCTGGATGTTGTGGATCACTCGGTTCAGCTCCAGATCGGCGGGCATCATGTTGTCACCGGACCTGAACACAAAACACACATTTACAGACAAGGAAACTTCACCTGCCAAAACAATCAACATGCTTCACAGCTCGTCTTAAAATGCTGAGGGGAGGGGGGGGGGCGTTGTCAATTTACAGTTGGTGACTGGAGTCAACTTGTTTAACTTTCAGAAGAGCAAACTTTTTTTTTTTTAATCCCATTTAATTTATTTGGACACTAGGGCCCTATGATTTACGCAATGTGGAAAACACGGACAGAATCTACACATGAAAACGTAATTCTGTTATACACGCGGAATTTGCATATATTTTTATATTAAATAAAAGATTTTTTTTCTGACTTCTTACTAATTTTTCAGTTTAAAACAATAAAGCACAGACAGGTCTCTACCTTAACAGTGGCCAAATGGCACAGCCTGTTGCGAGGGGAAAAATGTCAAAGCGAGTGGCGCCTCCCGATTAGACAAAAAACCTTAAAAAACAAAAATTAAGAAATTCTGAAATAACTGCTAAATACCGGGCGGAACAATACCCCAACGTCTGTTTTGTAAGTTTTGTCAACGTACTGTTGACTGGACCCGCAAAGACACATGTAACCACCATTTGAAATCAAAAGCTAATCTCAAGAGCAAAGCTAAATCTACAACGGGAAAATCCCTCCAGGTTACGTCACTGTTATGGTCACTGAGGAAACGACAAAATCTATAGATGCAAAGCGTGAGTTTGTGGAAGATTTTGTTGCAATGTGTGCTGAAGCTGAAATACCTAGGGCTGTAATGAATTGAAGAACTTCTTAGTCGACTAACACTCATTTCAATTGTACAGACTAATCGATTAGTTGATTTAATCGACAGATCTGTAAATTTTTATTATCTGTTTATTTAACAGGGACCATACAAGCAAACATAGTTACAATACAAAGCCCGTAACTAATGCGCAGCATATAGAGCTTATAGCTAGAGCTAATTCTCAACTCTTGTCCCTGGTTGGGCATTTCTAAGAACATTATAAAACAGATACATACATAAGAAAAAAAAGAAATTTAAAGGAAAAATCATAGGCATTTCTTCATACACACACACACACCTTCACTCACTACACAAGGAAAATAAGAAAAAAATAAAATAGTACTAATAATAGTTAAAAATGGTTACAGTTTTGATTTGCTTTTAGCCACAACTTAATGCTGGAAGTACATTTTTTGAAGTCCGATATGACCTTAATGTCAGCTGGTAATGAATTCCATAGTCTACAGCTCTTAACTGAAAAGGCAGTCTGTGCAAAGCTTGTCCTACACTATGGTATTGTACAGTTATGATTTGTACTCCGTAATCTGAGTTTCTCCGCTAAGAGTCGTGCAAAAAGCACCACTTTAATTCTTGTGTTTACCAGAGATGTGCTCGTACGTTTCTTGGAAATAAGTCATTCAGCATCAAAAAAAACATCAAACATGATTAATGGACTAAAGAGATCTAAGTTGACTAAGACCAAAACGAGCGATTAGTCGACTAATCCACTAAGAGGGAGCAGCCCTAGACATACCGCTAGAGAAAATGAAGAGGATACGTCAGTTTCTTGTTAAACAGAAAAGTGGCCTCAGGCAGACCCACCAAAAGTGCCGTGGAAATAAAAATCTTCGTTGTTGTCGATGAAAAACCTCTGAAAACCGAGATCGCGGTGTCCTCAACATTGTTATAGGTGAGCATCCAAATAGCTTTTATTTAGGTGATTTTGAATGTGCTTTGCTGAATATGTTAACCGTTTAAATACAAAAAGCTGAATAGTGAGTTTGTGTCACTGACTTTTTAAAAGTCAATACTGCTTTGAATAGAAAAGAAAACAAGCAAATCTGAAACTGCTAAAAATAAAATCAGAAAACACGGAATTTGAAAAAAAAAAAAAAAAAGCAGATGTCATAGAGCCCTAGGGGACACACACACACACACACACACACACACACACAGATACACACACACACACACACACACACACACACACACACACACACACACACACACACACACACACACACACACACACACACACACACACACACACACACACACACACACACACACACACACACACACACACACACACAGACACAGAAGCATTTACTCTCGAGGAACGCCCAAGAAAGAACTGTGTAGTCATTGTAACGAACACGAGCGGTGAGTTTTTTTTCAGTTTACTTAGCGAATGTTAACCGACAGAAAATTACACACACACACAGTACCATTTCACTATCTTTGTGGGGACCCATCATTGACATAATGCATTCCCTAGCCCCTTACCCTAACCATCACAACTAAATGCCTAACCTTAACCCTTACTCTCACCTTAACCATCACAACTAAATGCCTAACCTTAACCCTTACCCTAACCTTAACCATCACAACTAAATGCCTCTTATACTGGACTCCCGGTTTTTGGACCCCACAAATATAGTTGAACAAGAACACACGCGGACACGCTTGAAAACCCCAAAACAGCTGAAACTATATTACTGCTTTAGGAATGTATTAACTGTCACATTACATTACACCACACACACACACACACACACACACACACACACACACACACACACACACACACACACACGTGTTAGGGTTACTTTGTGGTGTTCTGTTAAGCTTTTGCAGAAAACCTTTAAATTAAATATTTTTTTTTAAAACATGCTTCACAGCTTACCATCTGATTTTCTAGTATATTTGATTTGATGTAGGGGTGGAAGATAGACAAAAATGAATATTTTTTTTCAATATCTCGCTATCGATATTCAGACGATATTTTTGAAATCCTTCTAGAAGTTAAAAGAAGCCCTGTTCGGAGGCTATTTCGGTGGTTCTCTTGGGAACATGTACAAGCAAGATGAAATCATAATCATAAACAAAAACTAGGTTCTGATAGTCCTTCTACTGGGCTGTATAGTCCTTCTGACCAGGATGCATGCTGGGATCAGGAGTTGGATGTGATCTGACTGGCCCAGGTGAGGGAGAGGAGCAGTTGTGTATCTTTCTTGATGTTAGAGTAACATGGTCTAGTGTGTTCTTCCCTCTAGTAACACAATCTACATGCTGGGAGAAAGCTGGAGGGGAACAGACTTTAAGGACACCTTGTTAAAGTCCCCTGTATCCCGTATCCAGGTGATCGCGTTGCAGTTTGTTCACTATGGTTAGCAGTGAACCAAACTTGGGCTAACGTTAGCATCGGGGGCTACGTAGACGGCAGTGTGCTGTTTTCGTAGTAAATAAAATGGTCAGTATATTAGCGACAGGGCTCCAGGTCAGGTGAGCCGTGCTGGGCAACGATCCTGCAGTTGGTCCGTTCATGGTGCACAACAAGGCAGTCCTCCGCCTCTGGTCTATTCTGAGTTATTTTCTCATCCTGCCGGTAGATAGCTAGCTCGCCGTGCTAGTTAGCTCGCCGTGCTAGTTAGCTCGCCGTGCTAGCGCCGACAACAACCTGGAGGGCTCGGTCAGGCTATTTCCTCCGGGATGTTATGAGCCGCCTGGAAAGCTCTTGTGGTTCTGTATTGATTAGTTCAGTGTGTAGTATCGTGGTCCTGTATTGATTAGTTCAGTGTGTAGTATCGTGGTCCTGTATTGATTAGGTCAGTGTGTAGTATCGTGGTTCTGTATTGATTAGTTCAGTGTGTAGTATCGTGGTCCTGTATTGATTAGTTCAGTGTGTTGTTGTATTGATTAGTTCAGTGTGTTGATTATTAGTTCAGTGTGTTGTATCGTGGTCCTGTATTGATTAGGTCCTGTATTGATTAGGTCAGTGTGTGGTATCGTGGTCCTGTATTGATTAGTTCAGTGTGTCGTATCGTGGTCCTGTATTGATTAGTTCAGTGTGTCGTATCGTGGTCCTGTATTGATTAGTTCAGTGTGTCGTATCGTGGTCCTGTATTGATTAGTTCAGTGTGTCGATCGTGGTCCTGTATTGATTAGTTCAGTGTGTCGATCGTGGTCCTGTATTGATTAGTTCAGTGTGTTGATCGTGGTCCTGTATTGATTAGTTCAGTGTGTTGTATCGTGGGTCCTGTATTGATTAGTTCAGTGTGTCGATCGTGGTCCTGTATTGATTAGGTCAGTGTGTCGATCGTGGTCCTGTATTGATTAGTTCAGTGTGTCGATCGTGGTCCTGTATTGATTAGGTCAGTGTGTCGATTGGTCCTGTATTGATTAGGTCAGTGTGTCGATCGTGGTCCTGTATTGATTAGTTCAGTGTGTCGATCGTGGTCCTGTATTGATTAGTTCAGTGTGTGGTATCGTGGTCCTGTATTGATTAGTTCAGTGTGTTGTATCGTGGTCCTGTATTGATTAGTTCAGTGTGTCGTATCGTGGTCCTGTATTGATTAGGTCAGTGTGTCGTATCGTGGTCCTGTATTGATTAGTTCAGTGTGTCGTATCGTGGTCCTGTATTGATTAGGTCAGTGTGTCGTATCGTGGTCCTGTATTGATTAGGTCAGTGTGTCGTATCGTGGTCCTGTATTGATTAGTTCAGTGTGTCGTATCGTGGTCCTGTATTGATTAGTTCAGTGTGTGGTATCGTGGTCCTGTATTGATTAGTTCAGTGTGTTGTATCGTGGTCCTGTATTGATTAGTTCAGTGTGTTGTATCGTGGTCCTGTATTGATTAGTTCAGTGGGTTGTATCGTGGTCCTGTATTGATTAGTTCAGTGTGTTGTATCGTGGTCCTGTATTGATTAGTTCAGTGTGTTGTATCGTGGCCCTGTATTGATTAGTTCAGTGTGGCTGTACATACTTGTATAAATATACACCGACAGGAGAGCCACTGCACAATCGCGCGCCGCCATCTTTGTTGACATGGGTGAACGTCATAACACACAGGTAAGAACTAGTAGCAGCTTACTCTCGTGCGGGACGATCTTGATTTTGTACAAAAAATCCAGTTAAACAAACCCTAAAATCGCTACATATAATTGTTTAGAAGGTTATAGTGTGCGTTATTTGTTTTCTCTTTAACTTCCTTCAGCTCTTTTCATGTTTGGGGGGGTCGGATTGTACAAATTATGAAATATTCGATATCCCAATTTTGCATATCGTCCAGACAACAATTTGGATATTATCGTCTAAACGATGTATCGCCCACCTCTAATTTGATGTTATCACACTTATCTTAATAACGATAAAGGAAGTTGAGGGAAAGCAGAGAAATGCTGAGTGACGTACATGAAGCTTTGCTCCCTGCTGACGAAGCTCTCCGTGGCGCTGGCTGCCGAGTCGGCCCGGCTCTGCTGGATCCTGGAGGCCTCGTTGAGAGCGTCGCTGATGAACAGTCCCTCGTGCGTGAGGTAGGCCAGCTCGGCCTCGCCCCGCAGCAGCAACGAGCCGCCGGGAGCCTCCTGAACCGAAGGAGCCAACCGGGCCTCCTCCAGGAGCCGGTTCCTCTGGTTCGACGCCAGAACCTCCAGAACCACGTTTTTGATCACGCTCAGAGTGGCCTAAAAAAATTCAATTCAATTTTATTTATAGTATCAAAATCATAACAAGAGTTATCTCGAGACACTTTACAGACAGAGTAGGTCTAGACCACACTCTATAAAATCAAAAGATGCAATCAGTCGTGTTTTATAATCATGACTAGGGCTGGGGAAAATAATCGGTTTGATTTAAAAATCGAGTTGTGAGGTCAAATCAATTCATATTTTCAAAAAAAACAAACATCCAAATACAGTACAAATAATTTGGATGTTTAACAATCTTTGTTGCACACCGCACAGTGACTTTTCACTTAGAGAAAGGGTTTGCCTTTGCAATTTTGTTTATGTTGATGCACTTTAATTAAATACAATAAATATATATTTTTAAAATATATTTACAGTTTGCAGTTATTTTGTTTTAAATGGAAGGGGGGGGAATCGAAATAAAGTTTAAAAAAAAAAAAAAAAAAAAAATTCGCAGATTTTTTTTAGGGAAACAAATCGCCCAGCTCTAATCATGACTAGGGGTTGGGCATCATTTAGATTTTAACGATTCTGATTCCAATTCCGATTCTTCCTTTCGATTTGGGTTCTTATCGACTCTCGATTCTGATTCTTTGAGTGGTGGAGTTGAAATGGGTCACATGCTTATTTCACAAATACAAAAGGTGGGTTGCAGTTTGACGGGGGGCTTTTTCAGTGTAAAATAAAGCCCCACTAGAGCTCTGCTTGCAACACACCAAGCGCCTGGAATCGGTTCTCGATGCCCAACCCTAATCAGGGGTGTAAGTAAGTAAGTAAGAAAGTAAAGTTTATTTGTATAGAACCTTTCACAGATAAAAATCACAAAGTGCTTCCCAATAAAATGCAATACAAGAAGTCACGATACAAGCAAACTGAAATACAAATAGAAAACATAACAAACAACCATAAAAACCCATCGACTAAGTAAAAGCCTTCTTGAACAGCAGAGTCTTCAGCTGCTTTTTAAAAGATTCGACAGAATTCACACGTCGTCGTCCCACAGCCTAGGAGCCACTGCTGGGAATGACCGGTCCCCTCTAGTTTTAAAATTAGTGCGGAGGAACCACTAATAGCATCTGACCTAATGACCTCAGACTACGGGCGGGGGTATGTAGCTGTATCAAATCAGAGATCTATGAAGGAACTTGACCGTGCAAGGCTCTATAACAGTGTTTCTCAAATGGGGGTACGTGTCCCCCCTAGGGGTACTCTGGAGGACTGCAGGGGGTACGTGACATTTTTTGCTAAATGTTTTTCAGTTACTTGGGCAGTAGTTACTTCTACTGTCATTTTCTTTGCTTTTTTCCAAATTTTTTCTGTTTTTGAAGGTTTTGTGTCGCTTGTTTTGAACTATTCTAGCCTTTCTTCCTTTTTTCTACCATCTTTTTTTCAAAGTTTGTCGCTTATTTGATTTTTTTGTCACTTGTCGCCCTAGTGTTATACGTTTTTTTTTTTTTTTTTTTTTTTTATTTGTATTACTATTTTCGACCTATTCTTGCCTTACTTCCTTCTTTCTACCGTCTTTTCCAAAGGTTTTGTTTACATTTTTTTTTTTTTTTTTTTTTTTTTTTAAAACAGCATTTAAATGTTGAAGTTACTTAGTAAATCTATCGCTGAATTGTTCCTCTTTATATATAGACTTAATTTTTTTTTCCTACCAAAAACTATTTGCGCTGGTTAGGGGGTACATGGCTTAAAAAAAGGGGGTACATTATTGAAATAAACTTGAGAACTACTGCTCTAAAGGGTGTCAAACTCAACTTCACTAAAAAAAGGGCCAGACATTTATCTAGCCTGGGAAAAACCCTGACGAACTTCTGGCACATTTGAGATTTGCTCTGCAAGTCAGTCTGGCCAAGAGCCCATTTCCAATTTTTCCAAATTCAAGGCACCAATCACTACCGTTGAGGAGGGCTCTACACCAATCACAACAGTTGAGGAGGGCTCTACACCAATCACAACCGTTGAGGAGGGCTCTACACCAATCACAACCGTTGAGGAGGGCTCTACACCAATCACAACAGTTGAGGAGGGCTCTACACCAATCACAACCGTTGAGGAGGGCTCTACACCAATCACAACCATTGAGGAGGGCTCTACACCAATCACAACAGTTGAGGAGGGCTCTACACCAATCACAACAGTTGAGGGCTCTACACCAATCACAACCGTTGAGGAGGGCTCTACACCAATCACAACAGTTGAGGAGGGCTCTACACCAATCACAACAGTTGAGGAGGGCTCTACACCAATCACTACCGTTGAGGAGGGCTCTACACCAATCACAACAGTTGAGGAGGGCTCTACACCAATCACAACCGTTGAGGAGGGCTCTACACCAATCACAACCATTGAGGATGGCTCTACACCAATCACAACAGTTGAGGAGGGCTCTACACCAATCACAACAGTTGAGGAGGGCTCTACACCAATCACAACCATTGAGGAGGGCTCTACACCAATCACAACAGTTGAGGAGGGCTCTACACCAATCACAACAGTTGAGGAGGGCTCTACACCAATCACTACCGTTGAGGAGGGCTCTACACCAATCACAACAGTTGAGGAGGGCTCTACACCAATCACAACCGTTGAGGAGGGCTCTACACCAATCACAACCATTGAGGATGGCTCTACACCAATCACAACAGTTGAGGAGGGCTCTACACCAATCACAACAGTTGAGGAGGGCTCTACACCAATCACAACCATTGAGGAGGGCTCTACACCAATCACAACAGTTGAGGAGGGCTCTACACCAATCACAACCGTTGAGGAGGGCTCTACACCAATCACTACCGTTGAGGAGGGCTCTACACCAATCACTACCGTTGAGGAGGGCTCTACACCAATCACAACCGTTGAGGAGGGCTCTACACCAATCACTACCGTTGACGAGGGCTCTACACCAATCACTACCGTTGAGGAGGGCTCTACACCAATCACAACCGTTGAGGAGGGCTCTACACCAATCACAACCGTTGAGGAGGGCTCTACACCAATCACAACAGTTGAGGAGGGCTCTACACCAATCACTACCGTTGAGGAGGGCTCTACACCAATCACAACCGTTGAGGAGGGCTCTACACCAATCTCTACCGTTGAGGAGGGCTCTACACCAATCACAACCGTTGAGGAGGGCTCTACACCAATCACAACCGTTGAGGAGGGCTCTACACCAATCACAACCGTTGAGGAGGGCTTTACACCAATCACAACTGAGAAGGGTGGAAGGGGGCTATTTTAATTCCAAAGGCCAAGGCAACTTTATCAGGATGCATAGTATCCTGGATCCATGAAATAACTGGCCTTTAAAAATAAACATCTGCCTGCCTCTATGGGAATTTAACATAGGGGTGGACTGACTTATGCCCCCTGTATTTTAAGGAAGAACTTTATTTATTGACGATACATTATTCATTCACAAACAAAAATGCTGTCCTTAAAGGATGGATTTTTCCTAATTTTATAATTAAGGCATTAAGATCAATTTCCAAAAGATGATTTTATTCCTCTTTTTAGTCAACTTTAGCATGGGTTCCTAAACTCATGCAAGCGTCTGTCTGTCACACACGTATGTATGTATGTATGTATGTATGTATGTATGTATATATATATGTATGTATGTATGTATGTATGTATGTATATATATATGTATGTATGTATGTATGTATGTATGTATATTTATATGACTGTTTCGACTCACCTTGATCTTCTGCAGGAAGAGAAGGAAACTTTCAAAGACGGTTTTCAGCAGCTCAAACCACTGAGGGAACGTCATCAGACGCATCTGGTCAGCTAGCCTACACACACACACACACACACACACACACACACACACACACACACACACACACACACACACACACACACACACACACACACACACACACACACACACACACACACACACACACACACACACACACACACACACACACACACACACACACACACACAGACACACACACACACAGAGACACACACACACACACACACACACACACACACAGAGACACACACACACACAGAGACACACACACAGAGAGAGACAGACACACACACAGACACACAGAGAGAGAGACAGACACACACACACACACACACAGACACACAGAGAGAGACAGACACACAGAGAGACAGAGAGAGACATAAACATCTTGTTCAACAAGAGTCATGATATTTTTGGAGCCAAACGGTGTTGTCTGGAGAGCCATCATCGCATTGAAAGGTAGAAGTATTCAGATCTTTCCCTAAAGTAAAAGTAGTACTCGCACAGTGTAGAAATACTCAGTTGTTACTTACTTAGTGACGACTTCAGTGTCAATATCTTCTATGAGCAAAACGTTTTCTGCAACACACTGAAACACACAAACACTTCAGATTAAAAGAGTTTTCCCAGGGCGCCTGGATAGGCTCAGTCCTTGTCGAAGCGGCCGTAGGTTCGACTCCGACCTGAGGCCCTTTGCTGCATACATGCCATTCCCCCCTCTCTCTCCCCTTTCACATATTCAGCTCTCGTATGTATGTATGTATGTATGTATGTATGTATGTATGTATGTATGTATGTATGTATGTATGTATGTATGTATGTGTGTGTGTGTGTGTGTGTGTGTGTGTGTGTGTGTTAAATTTAGGCCCACCTAGTATTTGTCACTTTATCGAAAAGTATTTTTGTTGCTTTATTTTGACATTTTTTACGCCTTTTCTGGCGTTTTATGCACTTTTTTTCAATGCATTAGACACTTTGTTTTAACGTTTTTTGACGCTTTACTCAATGTTTTGCCACTTTTTGATGTTTTTTGCCACTTTCTGATGTTTATGACGCTTTTTTCACGGCCTTTTTCCAACTTTTTTGGTGCTTTATTCAACGTATATATGTCGCTGGCTGAGGAACTTTTTTGCTGAACGTTTTTGGGGCTTCATGAGGCCCAAAATGTAAGTCTACACTATATGACACATGCAATGATACAGTCAAAATATTTGACTTTTTCGATTAATTAAAAGCATGTCAATAAACTCCACATGTCTGGCCTTTGATGGGATTCTCATTTACCAGTGTGGCCCTCTGGGAAACTGAGTTTGACACCCCTGCCATACAGTAAAACTATAAAATCTAAATGTCAACATCTGATGTCTAAGGCCAAGGACAAGAGACAGCGAAGAGGACTGTCTAATATCCATTTTTAACCGATTCACGATGCATCAGTACATGCCTAAAAATAAGTAAATGTTTCATCGCTGATCTGCACTTTATAATGTGTAGTTTTTTAAGATTATTATTATTATTATTTATTACATTTATATAGCGCTTTATCATAGACACTCAAAGCGCATTTGGGGGGAGGGGGGGTGGGGACTGCTCTCTAACACCACTAATGTGTAGCACCCACCTGGGTGATGCACGGCAGCCATACAACGCCTTGCGACGCCAGACGCCAGAACGCTCACCACACATCAGCTAGTTAGGGAGGGGGAGGGGAACATATTTTTAGTGGTGGGGGAAACCGGAGAACCCGGAGAAAACCCACGCAGACACGGGGAGAACATGCAAACTCCACACAGAAAGGCCTGGATTTGAACCCAGAACCTACTTGCTGTGAGGCCACAACACTAACCACTGGGCCACCGTGCTGCCCACGTCAAGTTCACACAGTTCTTGTGAGGATGCTGTACCTGAGAGACGATGGCCTTTGCAGACAGGATCATCTCGTCGCTGTAAATGTCCAGAAAGTCCAGCTTCCTCTGCCGCAGCAGGCCGAACACCAGAGACTCCAGACGCTCCTAAAACACACACACGGAGACAAACACACACAGACAGACAGAGAGAGAGTGAGAGACACAGAGAGAGAGAGAGACAGACACAAACACACAGACAGACACAGAGAGAGAGAGACACAGAGAG